>NW_026042310.1:2399305-2551805 GCF_023856365.1 Brienomyrus brachyistius
AGAAACACAGTAATGGTCACGATGAAACATGCACATCGCAAGCACCACCCCCATCTTGTCGATACAAGTCGTTCTTCTTGTTATAAAACCAGTCTTTTTTTTTCCTCCTCCTTTTTAAAAAGCGGCATTAATGGATTTGACATTCCCCCCCCCCCCCCACCCACCCCACTCCAGGGAATCCATCTGCAGAGGACTGCTGTGTCGAGCAAGTAACCAAGGGTAACAAGGCTTTTAGCGACGGCGAGGGCACGTTAACTCGTCATTCTTATTCGGAAATTTCCCAACAAGGGCTAACGCCCGCTGGTGGGGGGGGGGATCACCACACACGCACACACACACACAGTATCAACGATTAACAACCAAAAGCCGTCGTTTTTACGCTGTCGCCGCTCCGGCAACTCAAACATCCGTCACAAACCACCACGGGTAGCTGGACCATCAAGCCCATCACCATTTTCATCCCGGCGCCTCCGGCAGTCTCCATCAGCCTGTGCAATACCCTTAACCCCACACACAGTTTCAATGCTTTGTTTTCGAAACACTGCTTTGCTGTAACTTCAGTGAAAAAAAAATTACGCCTGTTGCAGTACTGCAAGTCCAACACTTAGGGGCAGCACAGAGTGCAGAACTCAAAGAAACTCCCCTGACTTGGTGGGGCGTGCCTGAGCCCATTACACAGGACTGGGGGGAAGGTTAGGGGGCAGTCAGTGTACCTGTGGCATTTATGAACCTGTCATTGCACGTCCCCTCCCTCGAACTCGCGATGGAGGTTGATCAGGTTGTTGTCGTCACGTAAACACCTCGTCCCAGAGAGCCGGGGGCCAACCACTTAGATCCGGCAGGAAGTTGGCCTCAAAAGAAGATCACGCATTCAGGAAGGCACAGACGCGCCTGCACACTCATACACGCACGCGCACGGCTCCTCTCCTCCAGAAAAGCCCGAGCGGCTGACATCCCACGGCGTCTCCCGCCTCTTCAGCACATGGAAATGGTGACGTTGATGCCCAAGTTGCCGTTGTCGGCAAAGAGGTGGGCGATGGACGTGTCGAAACACCAGGCAGTCGCTGTTCATGATGGCGGAGGCCACGCCGTCGTGGATGGAGCGCGGTGTGGCCTCCCAGGTGAGCCGGCGCCGATTGCCGTTCAGCTCGAGCCGATAGGCGAAGCCCTCGGCCTGCTTACGGGTGCCGATCAGCAGCACGACGGCGAAGAACTGCTGATGGCCCTCGTATCGCTCCTGCTTCTCCAGAACCAGCATGAAGTGGTTGTCCAAAGCAGGACTGCATCATGACCCAGTCGACAGCACCGGGCAGGTTGATGTCCGTGGCCAGGAAGACGATGTCCTCGCCCTGCAGGGTGGTGATGGACTTGTGGGCGTGCATCAGGTGCGGCATGACAGCCTCCAGCGAGCCCTGCCACTTGCAGGACGCCCCCGGACAGGGGCAGGTGTACGGCCGGAACTCGCACAGCTCCTCATGCTCTGGCTTCTCGCTGTGGTGCAGCGACAGCATGCAGCCCGAGGAGGCATACTGTAGGGGGAGGGAGAGAAAGGAAGGAGGGTGAGACGCTAATCTAATATCCATGGAGTCGCCGATACGACGGCGCTCCGCATGTGGCTCCATATGTCGTGCTCAGTGTGTCTGTGCGTGTGCCTGTGTGCTCGCGTTTTTAGGCTGATGGCGGGAAGACTCGAGTCCATCATGCGAAAACTAATTGCATTGTCCCTTTACAGGACAGCAAAGGTGACATTGTCTTTGTCCTCATGGTCTCTCTCTCACACGTACATACACACATGCGCACGCACACACACACACACACACACCCTTATCTCCGCCCCCAACAGACGGATGGCGTTTTCTCCTTTGTGAAAGAGAATAATCCTTCTTTCCATCTATACATCCATCTTCCAACCACTTATCCTGCTCAGGGTCACACAGGGGAAAGAGGAGAATCTATTGAAATCTATTTACACGTCCATACGGAGATGGAGGGAGAGAGACAGCGACCCGCCGGACCCCGCCAGCACCAAACCAACCGCTCATCAGAGGATTCCCAAGGCGGCCACTAGCACGGGGCAAGAGACGGACATGGCGAGGAATAGTGCAGCCTGTACACGAATGTTAGTGCATCATGTTCTTGGACAAGCAAATGAAGACCAACAAACTGCCACCGTACGAGTCCTGGCGAAGTTCTACGGCCCGTCCTCTTCCCTGAGCCATCAGGCCCGGTACCCCTGTTGCCCGCTCGTTAATTGTGGGTGTCGCCCTTTTGTCATTTATGGGGCATTTGGAGAGTTCCGGACCACCCTTGGGAAACTGCAGCAGCAGACTGTTACCACAACGGCCCCATCAATTATTCATCATGCTGCTACCCGCAAGGCTGCTCAAGATGATCAATCAGCGCCACCCGGGGGAGGGAGGTCTCACTGCGGGCGGCCGCATTTCGCCTGAATTACGAGCTCTCGTTTGCGCCATGTGGCCTTGAAACGGGCCAAGCGGTACCGGTCCACATTCCCTCCTTTTCTCTCCGCATGACAAGGGGAACACAAAGTAAAAAAAGACATCAATCGGAGAGGCAATTTGGGAATGGGGCTCCTTAGGGAATGGGGTGGGGGGGGGCACTGATCACACCCCCGAGCGATTAGCTAATGTCGCCGTGGTCTCACAGTTCAGCTGGCAGGACGCTTTAATATGGTGGCAGTATTAATGAAACACAGCTCCCCAGAGAGAAGGGCAGCCCAGGCAAGGGCATCAATCGGCCTCTGTGAGAGAGACGGGGGGGGGGGGGGGGGGGGGGGGTAACAGGAGGGGGGGGGGGGGGGGGGGGGTAACAGGAGGGGGGGGGGGGGGGGGGTAACAGGAGGGGAGGTAGGGAGGGAGGGAGGGAGAGAGAGCGAGAAGCAGAGAGAGTAAACACTGGCATCCACTCAGAATGAGCGCGCGCACACATACACACACACATACATATACATACATGCACGCACACATACACACACACATACATATACATACATGCACGCACACATACACACACACATACATATACATACATGCACGCACACATACACACACACATACATATACATACATGCACGCACACATACACACACACATACATATACATACATGCACGCACACATACACACACACATACATATACATACATGCACGCCACACATACACACACACATACATATACATACATGCACGCACACATACACACACACATACATATACTTACATGCGCGCACACATACACACACACACATACATATACAATACATGCGCGCACACATACACACACACATACATATACATACATGCACGCACACATACACACACACATACATATACATACATGCGCGCACACATACACACACACATACATATACATACATGCACGCACACATACACACACACATACATATACATACATGCGCGCACACATACACACACACATACATATACATACATGCGCGCACACATACACACACACATACATATACATACATGCGCGCACACATACACACACACATACATATACATACATGCGCGCACACATACACACACACATACATATACATACATGCGCGCACACATACACACACACACACATACACATACATGCACGCACACATACACAGGCCCCAATAAAACAAAATCCTTTACACATTTAGGGCATTGTACTGCTCAGGGTATAAACAATGCTGCTAATCCACCTGCAGCCACAAACACCTATTTTATTACACCACTTCCTCACCCCCATACCCTTTCTAAGACTTATATGTAAAACGTAAACCCTGCACCCCCCCCCACCCAGCCATGTGTGGAATGGAGCTGGGGCTGGGAGGAGGACGGGATGCCCACCCAGGTTTGATGAGTGAGGCAGCCCATGGAGTCTCTGGACAGACTACACCCCCCCACACACACACACACACACACTCTCAGATGAAAAGGGGTATAAACAAACAGACAATCTATCCCCCGTCGATGGGGAGGCTCTATTACCCGCAGCACATAAACATTCCCTGCATGGAATCACAGAGATCAGAGTCAGAACGGAAACGCGCCAAACCAGGAATGTTTATTTCCAATCCCGGGAATGGAATCGGGGCACCGAGACAAATAGCTGAGGAGAAAGAAGAGAGAGTCAGACATTCACCGGTTTATGTGGCGCACAGGGAGCCCTGGGCCTGGATCCGAGCGTCAACAAGGAGGCGGGACCACCACTGCGGAAGGAGGCGGGGGAGCAGGGATAAAAGCCCCATGCCCAGGACAGAAATGCATCCCCCAGGACAGGGACCCCCTCGGCGGGAATGGGATCCACAGTTGGCTGTAAAGTGTAACCCCAGTAGAGCTGACAGTCATCCACGGCATCAAGGGGATTAATGGTACAGGACCCCCTCCCCGAAATGTACCCCTCCCCATTTTCAGCAACGTATCAGATTGCAAAATCCCTCCCCTAAAGCAGCTCACCATACAGGATACGAACCCATGACCTTAAAAGTCAGAGGTCAGGCTCCACGATGTCCCCCCCTTAATGACATCACCATCCGCGGCATCGTTAATCAGAGGCGCGTTACGGCGAAGGCGACCGCTCGCATGTCCGAGAGTGCGGCTGATCCAAGGAAACCCGACACCCCTCCCCTGGGGGCCCGATGACATCAGCGCCTGCAGGTGCGAGGTGACACGCGGCTTCAGCGTAACAGGATTGGAGGGATAGGGTTATGCTGAGATCAGGGCCCCTCGCAGCGCCCCCCAGAGAATCAGAGCGTAATGACTGATGGGGGGGGGAAAAAAAATCAGAGAGAGACAGAGGGAAAGAGAAAGAGGGACAGACATGCAGGACAGCGACATCAGAGAGGAGTGTGTGTCCTGTCAAAGTGAGATTCTCCTGTCCCCTCCCCCAAAAGCCCCGGGTGCGAGCTCACCTTGGTCTCCGGCATCGGCACTGTGTGGCACACGGGCCGGCCGCCCTGGGGCCCGGCAGGACGGGGGCCATGCGAGGAGCAGCCTCCACTGGGAGAGCTCCCGCAGGAGCGGCAGGCAAGACGACGGGCACAGCATCCCACCGCCGCCACACGCGCAGCCGCACACACGGGTGCTCGCTCAGCACAAACCGATTCCCGGAAAGTGGAGCCGTGCGCTGCTTCACCCGCTGCAGGGAGCCGGCCGCCCTCCCTCAGTGCCTCAGCCGCTAAAGAGCCGTCTGTCCGAGATGCGCGACACCCCCACTGTGACAAAAAGCCGCACGGCGCTGACGACTCCTCCCGCCTGTCACTGAACCCCCCCCAATTACTGCCACCCCAGATGCCAGCGAGGCTCCGCACGGCATCCGGGAATGTGCCGGGAACAATTTAGCTCGTTTTCACCTCGGCCGGATCACTAATGCATTAGAAGGTTAATGAAACGTCACAGCGGCCGTTTCAAAATAAAAGCTGGCTGCAGGCTCCCAGTCCAGCACATGTACGTAAAAACACACACACAAAAACACACACGTGCTCAGCTAGCCGAACGCAAGAGCTACGGAAACTTCCTCTCCTGGCCCCGCTACACCGCAGTCCATCCTGCCCCGCACACTCGCAGGTGACCTCCGGGGGGGGGGGGGTGCCCTGCTCAGCTCCTGTCGATTGCCGCGCTGCTCCGTGGGTCCGCGATTCCAGCCGTGCGCAATACCTTCCTGTCAGACCGCGGCACCGAGAGGACAGAGCGCAAGATTTTGTGTGTGTGTGTGCCTGCATGAGAGGGGATGCCAGGGGAGGGGGTGTGTCAGACTAGCACACCCCCCCGCCTCTCTTTCCATAATCTCCCCTCCCCCCCTTGATCTCCCTCCCCTTCTCTCTGTCTCTCTCTGTCTCTCTCTGTCTCTCTCTGTCTCTCTCTGTCTCTCTCTCTCTCTCTCTCTCTCTCTCTCTCTCTCTCTCTCTCTCTCTCTCTCTCTCTCTCTCTCTCTCTCTCTCTCTCCCCCCCCCCCCCCCCCCCCCCCTCCCCCTCCCCATTCCAGGCAGCTCCAGTGAGCGGGATCCAGAGGAATGTGTTTGGAAACCTCTGCAATCTCGGGACCCATGAGGACGGGGCCTTGCGTGAGCAGAGCCAGGCTTGTTGCTTTCCAGCGAACGCCTTTGAATTCTCCTCTCTCTACATGGCCCCGCTCAGCCGCCACCCCCCACTCTGCCTCGAGCCCCAGGAAGCTGTCGCAGCGCCGTGCTGAAAGGCAGGATGGGCGAAAGGGGGTTGCACTCCGATCCTGAAAAGACACTCGCTCTCATTGGGGTGGAAAATGGCCGTCCATGTTTAGCGGCTAGCACTGGAGAAGAGGGGGGTGAAACGATGCCTATGTGCCTGATGAGGGCGCCCTGAGAGACACGCGGTGTCCGCACTGCATCTCCACACGCTCAGCCCACTTTGTTCCTGTGGCAGGAAGACAAAGGCTTTGTTCACGATTCAAAAGGCAGCCACACGACACAAATGTTGAATATAACTGGGGGGAAGGAATCCAGATTCATCTTAGAGGCGCACACACACACACACACACACACACACACACACACACACACACACACACACACACACCTCCCAGCCGTGCATGTGCGCTCTGAGACACAAACCCTCTCTCTCCTAGACACACACTCGCTGTCTCTCAGTTACATACACACTCCCTCTCATTCTGTCAGATACCAACACACTCACTCTCTCACACTGCTAGAGACATACAGTCTCTCACTATCTGAGAATGCATGTACCTGGGTGAGTGTGTGTGCATCTAAGAGAGTGTGGTGTCAGAGAGAGAGAGACAGAGAGAGGGTAAGAGAGAGAGTGAGAGAAAGAGAGAGAGTGAGAGAAAGAGAGAGAGTGAGAGAAAGAGAGAAAGTGAGAGAAAGAGAGAGAGTGAGAGAGAAAGAGAGAGAGTGAGAGAAAGAGAGAGAGTGAGACTGTCTTTTAAAAACATACACTCTTTCCCTCGCTCTTAGACACAGAGGCACACACAGTACCTACAGAAAAGTCTCTGAACACATTCCCTTAGGACAGCTTCTGTTTCTCTGAATTTCACAACAGTACACAGAAGTGTCTCTCCCGATCGGGGTGTGCTGTGTACAGTCCTGCGCAGCTGTAATGTGGACTGCGAATGCGGGTCGAGGCGCATTTCAGCTCCGAATTTAATGGCAAAGCCCGTGAGAGCGGACGGCTGGTTCGTGCGTGCCAGTCAGTAATGTGGGAACGTTGCGCTTTGCTGAAAATGGGTAATGAACTCGGCAAGCGGAAACAGAGCATCAAACGCAGACTGCGGATTTCTGTTAAGCGTGTGTGTTGTGTGTGTGTGTGTGTGTGGTGTGTGGGGGGGGGGGGGGGGGGGGTGCATGTGTGTGCAAGGTTCAGAGTCAGGAACATAAAGCTGAGGCGGTTGGGGGTCAGAGGGTACAGAAGAAAGAGAGGGAGGGGGAGAGAGAGAGACCAAGGGAAGGTTATGGGGCTAGTGGGGGGGTGGGGGTGGTGCCTCTCTCTGTGATATCCTGACTCTGTGGTTTTAATCGCTCCCCCACTGATCTTTAATTAAAAAGCACCCCAGGGAAGAACTACTGAGAGGGAGATATTTGGGAGGCTGGGGTGGGGGTGGGGTTGGACAGCACCATTACACACCTCTACGCCTGCTTCCTCCCCAGTCAACCCCCCAGGGGAATAACGCACACATGTACAGGATGGGGGGGGATCAGGGCTCAGAGGGAACCGTTTCTAAAGGTCTGGCTGGGCTCTGGCTCGTGCCCCGCATGTGCAGTAGCTTACACCCTCTCCTCACCCCCTCGCCTACATGAAGCGTGTCATACGAGCAGCGACCAAGCGGCCGAGCGTGATGCTTTATCTCACGTTTAAATCGCTCGTTATCAGGCTCCACTCATCTGCACAGAAGCGAGTCGGCCGTTCCCAGGAACCCTGCTGCCCAGTAAATCGCCGGCCAGCCCCTATTCCTTAGCCACTGTGCCACCTGCTGGGGAGGTCACCTCTGGCCTTGTAAACCATGGTTATGTCGCCATATGGTGGGGTGCAGAACATCTGCTAGGTCTAAAATGTGACCGTTCGATGCAGCTAGATGGGAAACGGGGGGGGAGACCGGCCGGCTAAAAGACGTCAGATAGCACAGCATCCGAGGAACGGGGCTTTAACTCAGCACCCAACACAAGACTACTGTTCACTACTACTCCCCTGAAGTTTCACTTACCCCAAATAAAGGATTAATCCCTTAACACCGACAAAGCACTCGAAATTACGAAGACTGAGACAGTCGCTCTGCTCCAGGGACAGTTATAAACATCCCAGCCACTAGACTGTAGGGGGCAGGACGGCCAACAGTCTCAATGGACCAGAACTGCTTAGGCAGACATTCATTCTCTTCGCAGTTCCCACTGTGGAATATTACCAATTTCTAAGTCAATCCTATGCAATTCCATGCAACGCTTTCCCTGAGATTCTCGTCACTGTTATTTATTGTCTATTACTTACTGTCAGTCTATTAATATATTAAAGTTTTACTGTCTAAATGTGCTTCTGAGAAACCTGCAATTTCCTTTTTCCCATCAATAAAGTATCAATAGACTGATCTATTAGGAATGCAAAGGTACACAAAATCTGTGATTTGGTGCAAGTTCGATGCAGCAGGTCCAACGGAAACCGATTCGAAATTATCCACTATTAAAACTGCAAAAAGAGTTAGGAACAGCTATAAAACAAAAGTAATGCGCCCATCAAAACGTCTGAATAATAATAAGCAATTAAATGAATATTACAAAAATAAAAATGTACAATAAGCAATATATATATCTTAACCATCATAATGAACTACTACCAAGTACGGCTGCAAATAAAAACCCATTTTCTGGTCTGAATTTCCTGGAAGAAGTTAAATGCCGCAAGGGAGACTAGCTTTCAGAGGCTGTATCTGCCTTGTTCCGGCCGTACACGCACTCAGATGACGGCCTCTCAAACTGTTAGCAAGCTGCATGTATTTTCAGCAACATACAACGGAGCCGACAGACAGCCTCTCTTATATGAACTACTATCTCTCCAGAGCTGATATACTTTATCGGGAAACGAAAATGCTCCCAAAACCGCCAATCATGACTGACCGTAACCGGCCGTAACCAGAATTAGCATGTTTTCCGTGTGGAACATCCATCCATCCATCCATCCATTTTCCAAACCGCTTATCCTACTGGGTCGTGGGGGGTCTGGAGCCTATCCCGGAAGCAATGGGCATGAGGCAGGGAACAACCCAGGATGGGGGGCCAGCCCATCGCAGGGCACACTCACACACCAGTCACTCACACATGCACACCTATGGGCAATTTAGCCACTCCAATTAGCCTCAGCATGTTTTTGGACTGTGGGGGGAAACCGGAGTACCCGGAGGAAACCCCACGACGACACGGGGAGAACATGCAAACTCCGCACACATGTGACCCAGGCGAAGACTCGAACCCGGGTCCCAGAGGTGTGAGGCAACAGTGCTAACCACTGCACCACCATGCCGCCCCACCCGTGTGGAACATCTACTTGTGAATTTAGGTTCCACCCATGTCAATAAATGCATTAATTCGTCTCATTGTGCACATTGAACTGAAAAATAACGCAACGGTACAAAATTATCTGGAAAGGCATGGAAAAGCAGACAGGCCTTCAGAGCAAGTCCGGGGATGAGCTGAGCTGAGCTGAGGGCGAGTGCTTTACAGAATCCTCGTTAGCTGTGTGAAGGAGTACTTGTGCCAAAGGACAGCAAGCTGTCAAGGAAGGGCTCGGGGGACTTGGGGGGGTGTTCAGGGTGGGGGGGGGGAAATTTGTCCCATTACCCAACCTACCGTTAACCTTCTTCATCTGGAGGCATGAGATAACAAGCATGATTGAATTTGCAGGGAGGCGGGAGGGTTAAATTTCAGACAGTGGCACCATTTACCAGCTAATGGCGATATTTCCGAAAAAAATTAACCACTGGACGTGTCATACATCTTACCCTGCTGACAGTTAAGCTGGTTACTGGCAGTCCGGGTGGATTAATGGGGAATATTAAGCTTCCTGATTGTCCTGCACTATTTTTCCAGCTACTAAAATGCCAGTACAGACCTGATAAATCGATACACTTCCCTGAGAACACATTCATTCAAAGCTCTATGCGGTTACCATTACTGGAATCTAAATGGAGTCATTTTGGACTTTCTAAACACTGCAATGCCTTATTAACAGCCTCACTATGAGAAAACAGCTAGTGCGTCACCAGCAATCTGACAGCCGGCGTCACTTGTGTGTCACCTTTGCATTTTCACCATCAGGATACAAAGACGTGTGCAGATCACGTAATAAACCCATCAAAAATGTAAATACAACAGGACTGTGTAAGGAGTGACAGGTTTTCTCCAGCACCAGTCCTTGGGGGGCAGTCCTCCTGAACACGAGAAAGGTCTTCAGGGCCTTAGTGCCCTGAATCATGGATGAAGCACATCGAAACCCACCCAAAGAACCTCCTTAAACAATTAACTTCACTAGGTTTTCCCGGAACATAGATTTATGCCCGACAGCCATCACATCGCCTGTTCTGTCCTCATGAAAAACATGACGACGTGAATCACTGTGCCTCCGCGTTAAACTGACATCACCTCCATGCTCTACTCACCCAGCTGCTAAAGGTCTCGGAGGCGGGGGGATATTTTTTTTTTCCCCCCATCAACACAAACACACACCGAGAAAGAGGTTATTCAGAAACAGCAAGGCATGCAAAATCAAGACCAGGATTCAATCGACTGCTTAATTAATTATAAACTACACCACGCATTACGCTTTGTCCGCCACCTCCCAGGACCAGGACACATTAGCTAAATTAACAGTGGCCTAACTAGCGGAGTCTCGGGGGACACCTCAGTTAAACACTAAGTTTTTAATTAGCGGTGTGCAGCACAGCTAGCTATAGAGGTACAGAACAGCAATGGGGGCAGACAGCAAGTGTTTCAGGGGAATTCCCAGAATCCCCGTCATTTCACACTGCCGGCATGGCAACGCCCCCCAAAGAAGTTGCCACGGACTGAAGAGACAGACGACTGAAAATACTTTAGTTTTCTCTTTTTTTATATCCCACCCATACTGCTTATCCAGTACGGGAGTGGGTTTTTAGCGCTTTAAAAATGTAAAATAGCATTTAACCAGAAACCACAACATTAATTTGCGAAGGTAATCTCAAGCCAAGGAGATTCTGGGCGTGGAGCAAGGACTGAAGTCTTCAAAATGTCAAGCTTAGTCCTGCAAGATATAGTAACGGGAACAAAAGCCCAGGCTCTCTCACCCTGAAACAACAGGCTTCCCCAAGAGGAACGTCCCTCGCTGGCAGGAGGGCAGCTGGGTTGCAGAACATGGACCATAAGGAGGACAGATGTCACGACAATGGCCACAAGGGCACGTGTCCCCGCGCAGACCAGCGTCTCAGAGCCCCCTAACATCTGGCCTAACCAGCTGTCCAGCAACTAAGCCACTAATGAACCCCATAACCTCAGCTATAAATGGTAAATGATGCATCTATCTGTAATTATGAGGCGGGATGATGGGACTTCTCCCACAGGTAGGCGCCCTGCTGCACACGTTCAGCCTCTGCACACGGTGCCATGTGAGAGCATGCAAAGAAGGTTATGATACAATCATCTATGGTACAAACTCTCTGGGGTACATTTACGAAAACTTGTGCCAGATGCAGAGCTTAAAAATTTGAAAGGAAGGGTTTTTCCACAGGTATAAGGTATGCTGCAGCACAAAAAGAGTAGTCTCGCTCAGTGACCCAGTAAACGTTCAAACACCTTTTAAGGGCAAAGTTACTTCGTACTGGGAGCCGAGAAATTCTTTTCAGGCACCAAAGCGCAGACATTTGCATGCTGTCACGCGACAGGAGCTGAAGAATGCAACTTTTTTTTTCCTTCCCCTTTATTGAATGACTCATAGCGGAAACCGAATTGGTGGTTTGGAACGCCGAGATGCCTGTTAAAAGTCACGGCTATTTCAGTACAGAGGAGCACGAAAAGCAGGCCGTTAAGTGCTCACCCCCTCCAGCCCGGTCCCATTAACGGACCGGATTAGACTGCAATAACCGAAGCACTGACGGGACTCCGTTTCAAGCCAGAGGGCAGAGATCGCCTTTCAGCTGCCAGCGACACCCCTTCCGCAAGAATGCAACTTTAATGCCCCGGCAATGCAATCAAGAGCCCGGCGAAAAATTAGGCAATCAGTAAGCCGGGTCAGCATGAAGCAAGTAGCAGCTCCGACACGGAGGGTACAAAATAATAATAAGAGCCGCCCTAACTTCAGCCGGGGAAAAAAAACATTAACCGATTTCACCCCTCTTCTATGAAAATGCAAAACAAAAATTAAAGCGCGTTTACGATCACTATAGTTCTAGGACGAAAATCAGGGACCGGGGTTAATCTTCTCTGGCACCCACGTGCGCAGTCAGTGGTAAACCATATCACAGCTAAATCGGACAGTATATTGAAAGCAAAACAATTCAAAATCGGGCTTTTTGAATCTAGCGTTAATACCTGCGGAGATCGCAGGGATATGCCTGCCTCTGACCTTGCACACCAACTGCACACAGTTGCGATGCGTACAGCTCTTACACACAGCCCAGGGCTGCTTGGGTGAAGGTGCATGTTCCCTCTGTGCAGAGCTGCTTTCCTCCCGTAGTCCAAAGACATGCTGTCAGTCAAAACTGGCATATCTAACTTGCCTGTAAAATATGATTGAGTGCTGGTGAATGTGCCCTGTGATGGGGTGGCATCCCGTCCAGGGTGCAACCTCAGTTTTGTGCCCCCTCCTCTTCTCGGATAAGAGGGCAGATGGATGGATGGATGGATGACACATTATTTGATTTCCCACGTTAATAACTAGGCATATAATACGCACATCTGCGGATCTCTTCAGTGCATGAAGAGATCCGAGCATCCCCCCTAGTTAATCCGTCCCTGACCCTAGAAGCGACCCTAATGCCAACTTAAACGCCTGGGAAAGCCCAGCAGCCGGTGTCAGCGCTTAACTTCATGGGGATAAAAGTTGACGAGACTCGTCCCCAGCAGCGTCTTACCTTGCAAGGAAAAGGTAGCGTGGACGCAACTTTCTCCATAGCCAGATTCCGGATGCTGGGCGTGAGAGGGCCGCGGCAGGTCGGGCAGCAGCTCAGCTTCTGGCGGCACTGGTTACACACCAGGTGGCCGGCCTGGCACTGCAGGATGGGCGGCAGCACGTAGTCGAAGCACACGGGGCACTCGAAGAGCGCGGTCAGCTCCGCCGACTGGCCCTGCAGCGCGGCGGCCGGTAGCGCCACGGACGCGGCAGGCGCGGCGGAGCCCGAGCCGGCCACAGACCCCGACACTCCGGCGGCGGCCGCCGCAGCAGCTGCTGCCGCTGCTGCTGCCGCGGCGGCTGCAGCGGCGGCCGCGGCTGCTCCGGAAGAGCCGCCGTGTTTGCCTCCGCCAGCCTTCCCGGCGAGTCCTCCGCCCCCGCCGCCCGCTGAGGACGGACGGCTCATGGCGACAGGTTCGTGTACTTGGAACACCGTCAGATATTTTCAGAAAGCCGGAACCTCGCTTCTCAGTCGGGATGAAGACCGCTTTCCGAGCGCTTCCACCAAAAAAATATTACCGACTCCCTGGGGACATAACATGGCCGCTGGCGTCTGATAGGGGGTCGAGCGCACAGTGGCTACACCTGCCTACGAGTGACAGCGTCTCGGCCAATCAGAAAGACACTGAGGACGTTAACGTGACACGTTATGTGTGTTTACAGGCAAGGGTTTCTGGGACTTGTAGTTAAAACGGAGATCGTGTGGGCGCACAGTGGGGGCTTTTAGAGAACCATTCACTCGGGAAAGTAGAGGGGGAATGTGTGGGTGGTTTTTGCAGTTCGTGTCAGTGACAAAATATGACAGGCATGTGTTTGAAAACAATTAAAACTTAAAATAGTTCTCAAATAAACGAAGGACACTGAAGTACTATTTGCAATGCAATTTTTCACCTTTTTGTTAATTTAGCTTTACAATATCCAAATACATGATGTCAACCATGGGCATTGACCCTATTGGATGGGGTGGCGTGTACCTCTCACTATGTAATTTGGCTTCCTTCACCCCCCAGTGGATAGGCCTTTGTATACATACATAACAAAAGATACACCATGAAGTTAAGAATATTATGCTGTACTTATAATTAAAATATTAGTACATTATATAAGAATTGTTTTTTTTTTAACTAAAAAAAAAAAAAAAAACTTGCACTCAACTTCACCAGGTGTAGGTGGTTTGAACATGGGACTGAACTAATGAAGATGTAATTCGTTAACAAATCACAGTAATCTGAGCAGCTACCCTCGGCAGCAGTGCATGGCTTTCCAGTATCCTGGCTGGTTATTCTTTTGGTTTGGAACAATTCTTAATAGCACCAGTGTCAAGAGTGATACCACAGATTGCATAGGGGTGCTTTAATGCACGGGCTCACCTGGGCTGAAGCCCAGGGGCTTCTGCTAAAGGGGGCCTTGACTCGGCTTGTTTAACGAAATTTTAAATCCCATTTTGAACCAAGACAGAGCATGATTTGTCCTGTATTTTTGCATCCAGGGTGAACAGAATTTAATCTGGACCAAGTGACACCACCCCAGCCCCCCTGCAATCAACCACACCATTGCAGAAACTCGTACGGCTGGTACTAAGCTGAACCTGGCTTGACAACTCAAACAGCCCAGGTTCCTCTGATCATGCCAATGTGCATCTGGAATTCCATCCATCCATCCATCCATCTTCTATACTCACTTGTCCTGTGCAGGATCATGGGGGCCTGAAGCCAATCCTGAACGCTACAAGTGCAAAGCAAGGAACTTCCCAGGATGAGGGGCCAAATTAGCGTGACAGACCCATTTAACCCTTTATCGACTGTAAGGCATTACTGTTGTTCCTTCAAGATTTCTTCTCACTTCCTTCTATTTTAATCCTTTTAGAGGCAGGTTTTTGTCCCCTGCAGGGTTTTGAAGCTGCAGACTTTTCTGAACGTCCTTCACTTTCACAGTATTGCTGCTAACGTCCTTCACTTTCTCAGTGTTGCTGCTAACGTCCTTCACTTTCACAGTGTTGCTGCTAACGTCCTTCACTTTCAGTGTTGCTGCTAACGTCCTTCACTTTCACAGTGCTGCTGCTAACGTCCTTCACTTTCACAGTGTTGCTGCTAACGTCCTTCACTTTCACAGTGTTGCTGCTAACGTCCTTCACTTTCACAGTGTTGCTGCTAACGTCCTTCACTTTCACAGTGTTAATGCTCTGCTGCATATTTGTATCCATTTTAAATGCAATTAGACAGAGAAAAAAAAAACATTTTACAAAACCCTTCAACTCACACTTAATTAGTGCAGCCTAGCAAGGCACGATAAAGGCAACAGTTACTATAGGAAGTAGCAACATAAAAGCAACTTTATTTCTGATGGCACAAAGTCACAAAGTCTTTATGTTATGTTGTATGTCTCAGTACAAAACTTGCAATGATTACTGCTAATGTGGTTATTTATGTTACAAGGAAAAAGAAGAGTAATGGGACAATCTTCAAAACAAACTATATTTACAAAATGCTCTAGTTTAACAGCTGAGAGAACAAACACTTAATTTATGGTGGGGTGGGGGGGGGGGGGTCATAAAGCATCGTAGTCATCCTCGTCTTCATGCTTCCTCTTCAGGGTGCCGGAGTCACTGGTGGAGTTCTGCGACACCATATTGGTCGTGATGAGAATATTCTTGGAGCCAATCAGCGACGGGTTGATGAGAACATTCTGGACTGTGGGCGTGGACGGTGTAGCTATGGTGATAATATTTTATTATGTAACCAATTACATTTCACCAAACACAAACCCCTCCCCCCCTATTCCAAAATATTAAGACCCAGGCAAAAATCAGACTCTTAATACATATACCGTAGTATATAATGAGAAAAATCAATAAGCAAAACCTAGAAACTATACAAGTATCAGGTACTGAAATAGATATTTAAACGATCACTGATTCAATTCGCATCAATTTTTAAATGACAGTCTCTATTAACAGCACATATCTGTATGTGCACCGAGGTAAAAGATTACGACTTAATATTCTTTAACAACCAAGAGACCTATATGAACAGGTTCACATGGGCATCTTCTAACGATTAAACCATTTTAAAAGACCAGTATTTTCACACAGCGAGTTTAGGACAGACGGCCATTTTGGCGTACAAGCCCATCCTGCAGACCTTTACCTGACTTGGCTGAAGAGGCCTGTGAAGATGGGATCTGCACGGTGAAGCGCTGTCCTGTGAGCGACTGCACTGAAGGGGTGGCTGAGATGTGCAGTGGGCCCCGTGGAGGGAGGCAGGGAGGGAGCGAGGGAGAGTGAGAGAGTGAAGCAGCAAAGATTACTCGGTAATATCCAGGAAGGCTACTGCACAATGACAAACACCCATTCCATAGATGCAAGCTTCCACACTGGAAACTGTATCTCATCCAATTAAGCCATTATTATAGATACCAACGTTCCATGCATTACTATGGCTAGAATCAGGATCAGATTAAACTGACTTTATATTGATCCTGTAGGGAAATGACTGTGCATACAGCGGTGGGCATGTAAACAGCACACAAAGTGCAGACAAAAAAGTGTCACAGTGCAGTACACAAATAAAATACTCTAAAAACAGAATATTATGCATTGCAAAATAAAGAAAAAATGAAACACCAGTAAACAATGAACAGGCTGCTTAAATAATGTTTATGCTAACTCATCTTTTAGAGAATGAAGGGATCTTGGTGACATTTTGTGTCATTAAATAACTCCAGATGTTTTAAAGGAATTGCACATGGTTCTCTGTGCATGGCTAGTTATTTTTTTTTTTAAAGATATTTAGTGTGAAAGCGACAGACACCAATAATGCAAATGATATGAACATATAGCTCCCTCATTAGCTCACCGAGCGTGGGGGTGCTTGGACGGCTGGACACCGCTCCCACGCTGAGTCGTGGAACGGTTATCCGGCCTGCGGATGAGGACGTCTGCGTGGAGAGGGAAGTTCAAGTCACTGAATGACACCCTGGCTACCGTGTTGGCAGCAAAACTGGCCGCCGTCCTCATCCTCCATTCTTCTCAAGAAGTCAGCTAGCTAATAAGCTACTTCTGTACTCCAGATCAAGATATACTATCATTCATAACTTGCATTGCTTTTCAGACAAAAGTCACGTTCACCATGAGCGTTTCACAGGACTTTTACTTTGAAAAATTTCATGCTACTACAATTTACCAGTAAAACACCATTTCAGTTAGATTAAGGGGAATGAATTTCCAAGTGGATGGTTATTTCTTTTTAAAACCTTACATTAACCGCTAATGATCAGCGCCTGTGAGGAAAAGAGGGGTTAAAACAGCACATGTCTTACTCTAGAACGCCCCATTACCTTTTTCTGCAGTGACTTCAGTCTGTAATTAGGCGCGGTCAGACAATAGCGGTCAGGGGGGAGGCGTGGCCCCGTGTAGGGCTTGATCAAAGGCAGGGGGGTCTGATTCTTCTGCCTTGCGACCTCCAGCAGGAACTACAGACACAGGACCAATACACAACATTACAAGATGGTATGAAAGAGCTTGAAAAAACAGCAACAATTGTAAATGGTCTTCTGTGAAACATCCAACACATGTAGTGGCTAAAAAGTCTGCAATAGGATCCATGCATCCAATCATAATTCATTTTGCTATTTGCACCTTTGTGATGTCGCACTATTACCATTTTATACTGTTCTACAAACACTCTACATATGTTTTTGGTGTCATATTTTTTTTGCATGTTGTCTATTCTGTTATTGTCCAGGTCCACGCATATTTGCATATGTTATACTGCTGGCAGTGTGCTCGATGTGCAGTGACAGTGAAGATACGTAAGACTTAGGTTACAGTGCATCTGACATTTATAAACATCCGCGTTTTTACGGATCCAGGAGAGCCACTGCATTTTTAGAGCCCAGGCACTGAATGAGAACAACTTACATCCCGGGGAGGGGGAGAAGTGAAGGACTGATCCATCCGACACTGGATGGCCAGCCTGATGTCATCAGCATCCACGCTGGACTTCTTTGCATGAGTGGCATAGATTTTGGCATCTTCGATGATGGTTGTTACATACCCTAAAGATCAGCAGTCAAAAATGATACATGGTAGTCCGTTCACGGCATATCAACTTCCAATTTAAATGCAAAGCCACAGCAGGCTACTCACTGTAAGTGAATTCCAGCATTTGATTGATCACTCGCGGTTCGTATTCGGTGATGCCCATGTCCTTTAGGATCTGAATCATGACCTGTTATGCCGCGAAATAAAAGTCACGTGATTGCGATGACACGACCGATGATCATTTCTGTAATGCCACTGTAGTACATTTCATGTCCAGTCTTCGCGAAAATGTGTTTCGCCCATTGCTTGCTGCATCTATTCTTGGCTGGAGGTAATCTGATTAAATACCCCTTATAAACTACGACTGTAAATATCTTTACATAAATAAGGCAGCTGGAGTAAGCAAACAGCTATTTTTTCCGAATCTGGGTACATTTGAGTAAACTACTGGGTAAACCTGCTTACGTCAAATTGATCTATGGGTTTCACATGTTGTTAAAACCATTCACTCAGGAAAAATATTCCACTTTTACTTTCACAGTGTTAATGCTCTGCTGCATATTTGTATCCATTTAAAAGGCAATTAGATAGAAAAAAAAATACATTTTACAAAATCAAGGCAAATTGCTGCAAACAACAGCTTCAAAAAACTACTCGGTATACCCGCTGTCCGGCTAGCTGCTGGTATACCAAACCAAGAAGCCGTCTTTCCGAAATATTTCACACACAGCATAACTCTCAGAAATATCCCCAGCTATTACGCATCAATAAGTACAGAATTCAATAAAGATATTTCTCCTATGCAGTGTTTTTTCACCTACTTGTGCATCTTTAGGCAATGTTTTCGGAGACGCCATCTTCGAAAAGCCGCCTCACTGACTTCCGGCACGACACCACACCCCTTCCGTCTGGCGCCACTGCACGTCATTAAAATATTGTTTCGTATCCACCGCTAGATGGCGACAAAAACGATAGATTCTCAATACGCATTTACTCTACGTTAGATTTTTCCATGTACTGTACTGTATTTTTCTCCTTTCCTTCTTGGCTTCTTCTAAGAATTTTTGCATTATTGTTGAGGTATTGCCGTAGTTCCGCTGTTGAAATGTATGTACTACAAATAAACCTATTACAGAACTCTATAAATTATGTATTCAATGTTTGCTACAGTTCAGTTTTAGTGCTAACTCTGAAGCTTGCTTGCAAAGAAATAAAAAATGTAGCCAATAGTAATCAAATTATGCCAGTTTAAACACTGAAACTAAAAAGCAAGCAACCACCCACCTTTATAGAGAAAGATAAATTCTGGTAGTCAATTAAGAAAATGGTCCAGATTCATAGTGAGAAATTTTTATAATAAGCCTTCACCTAAACGAACTAGAACCAGGTTGATTCTGAGGATCAGCCTCTCTCTGGAACAACTGGGATTAAAGGCTTCATTCAAGGGCCCAACAGTGAGATCACGCTCCGGCCATGGAATTTGAACTGGCCGCCTTCCAAACATGGTTACGGTGTTGTCGTTTTGAAATGTTCTAACGGAATTACGGATTTGGCCTTTACACAATGGTAAAACAACAGCATACAGGCGACTTGCTGGAGTTGCTAAATTAACTGGAATGTAGCGTCCTCTCTTTCTAGTGTAACTGGATTCGTTAAGCTTTTCGTGCATTTTACAGTGAGGAACGGGCACGTCCTTTTGGTTTAACTGTTAGCTTAGTTAAGACCGTTTTAACTTTTCCGCATCGTATTTTTACCTTAACTCGCGTGCGACCCCTTATGATCAGATTGCAGTATTGCAGTATCGGCTCACAGAGCGGGATTATAAAGACTGGCAGCTGCGCATGCAGCGACTCAGCTGCGCAGCGCTTGCGTGTCAGCGTTTCTGCTGCAAGGAATAGGCAATGGCGGGGAGGGGCTGCTTTAATTATTAACCTGCGTGAAATTAACACTGTAGTGGAAACGTATTTCCAAATGAAGCTGAACTAAGTCCGTATCTGGGTACCAAGGCAGCGAAACGATTGAAACGCGCTTTCTCACTCCCATCTCCGTAAGTACGCTCCTGAGTTTTTAAAATGCATATTTTTTATTTTTTCTCGTGTATATGCAACTGGTTTGCTCATGTTATTTTCATACCATTATTGGTATTATTTCAACGTTTTACCAGGAGATATTATCTGCCATATAGGAAATTACTCTGAGCTGTGTGGAACTACGTTACTTATACAAAATTTCTGTTCATTCTGCTTCCCCGATTGGACGTCTTTCTCAAAAAACAACAATCCGTCCATCATTAAAGATTAATAGGAAGTTGAGAAAAACGATGACAGCGATAACACCCTTTAGGTTTCTTAGTTCAGTTTCTGTGCTAAAATTATAAATAATGATAAATGTCATTTACGAGCTGACTTTTATTAAATTCATTTCCAGTACTGTGATCGTGGTGAATTTCATAAATGTTACCGTGGCTTACTGTCGAATCGTAAGTAACTTCTGTGTGAGTAACGATACAGGCGAACTGCAGTAAGGTTAGTGATGAATAATGCCTAAGATCAGCAGCTGTACATCACTGTATTGTGCTGTGTTTTTCACCCGCGCCCCCGCTTTTTCCCAGGCGATTCCTGCTCCCCGCTGCACACTATGGCTTTCACTCGGGGTCTCGTCACTCTGCGCGGCTCTTTGCTGCGCTCTTTGCTTGACGCTGCTCGCGCCTCAGTTCGTGCACCCTGGCACCTCCGACCCGTGCAATTCCAGGTGATCAGCAGGCGCTGGCAGCACACTGCGCCCGCCTCAGTAAAATGTAACTGGAATCTCCGAGAGGATTGCTTTGGTAAGCGATTTCTACGTGAAGTACTCCTTACACGTGGCATGCATGCAGTTATATTTAAATGTCTAAAATGGATTTCTTGTAACCGAAGTATCACAGGTGACGCTGACGCGTGATTTCGAGAGTGTAAATAATGTGTTGCAGAACTCAGTTATGGGGACTTGGTAATGCACTTTGACTATGTGTGGCTGCGGGACCACTGTCGATCTGCTTCCTGCTACAACTCCAAGACCAACCAGCGAAGCTTAGACACAGCCAATGTGGAGCTTGCCATACGGCCCACGAAGACAAGGGTGGAGGAAGAGACACTGTTCCTCACATGTGAGTCCTGGAAATTCTTTTTTTTTTTTTGTCATCCACAGTGGCAGGATTCAGCACAGCCCTGATTGTCAAGTAACTATACTATACCATTACAGTGCCACAGTGAACAAGCGTAGTTTTAAGCACAAGTTGATTTGAGCCAGATTCCAAAAAACACTAGCAATAACAATAACTAGTCGGTATGCTCTTATGAACGTGAATGGGTGTGTCTGTTAAGGAGATGAACTTTGTGAAGAGAAGTTTGCCCTAAAGCCAATGGCTGGCTGCATTAACATGTTCCGTGCCCATCAGGGCCCGACGGACATGTAACGCGATACAATCTGGCCTGGCTGGCGCAGAACAGCTACGAGGGCCAGAAGCAGAACTCGGTGCAGCCACGCATCCTGTGGAACTCCGACATCTACACCAAGGCTGGCATTCCCGCTGCTCACTGGGAGAAGTTCATGATCTGCGACGAGGAGCTCAAGAAGTTCCTCAGCAACTTCTTGCTGTATGGCTTTGCCTTCGTGGAGGGCGTCCCAGCGACCTTGGAAGCCACAGAAGAGGTCTCCAACAGAGTCAGTCTTATCAGGTGGGGACCGTGCTGCACCTGTGTACCTCTTGCGGGTCTTGGCTACAAGTATTAAACTGATTCTAACCGTGATAAACTAAGTTTGTTTAGGTGATAATCAACAGCGGACTTTATGGTGTAAAAGATTAGCCGCTAATTCTGATAGTTTACCTGCAGGTGACACTTGACAGACAGAGATTGATACGGAGAACTCGGTCTTCTTGTAAATGCAGTTCTGGGGCACTTCCCTTGTCAGCTATGAACACGATGACAAAGGAATGCGTTTGTTGAAGAGCTCCCTCCTCTGTGCCAGCTAATCTCTCGACGACGTGTAAAACTCAATAGTTTATCATGGTGCTCAGTAGGGCTAGGCGATATGAATGATATTTTGACTCTAAGTTTGGGTTTTGTTTGGGTTTCTTCGTTTATCTGTGCTAAAACAATACTTTTAAAAACCGATGGCAAAATGGTGCCTGAATTGGTACTTTTAAGGTAAAAAGGACAAAACCAACAGTAAATAATGGCTTTATTTCTAAGGTGCTTAGCTTAAAATTGAACACCTGGCCTATATTAAGTTTAGTCCTTAAATATATAAATGCAAATCAAACAACACTTGAATTCACTTGATAAATCAAATCTAAGCAAACTACTGTAATTTAGCACTAAATAATTTAACACCTTAACCCTTGTGTACATGGGAGTTTCAGGAAGCATTATGACATAATGTTGGTCTTTAGCACAGGTCACACACACACATCAAGCCACAAATAACTGTAACTGTGAGAACTTTCGCTGAACACATCTTTCCTGAACACTGAGAACAGTGTCTAAACAAACTGAACTTTTCATACGTTTAAAATAATTTTATCATTATAAAAATATAAAACTTTATATCCATTTAAAATAATTTTCCTATCTCATTAACGTACAAATAATAATAATGTATAATGTTTCATTATAGATCCCAGGCGAAACATGCTGTACTGTTTTAGTTTTGCATGTACAGCAAAGCACCCACCTCTCAAAATGTTCCTCCATAATGGTCCCGGTATAATAATCCATTATCGTTTGTCCAAAAACGAGCTAAACTGGGCATGCTTTGCAAAATCTGTCACAAACCAATGTTCCATTCACACCTTGCAGTTTAGGGACAGAGTGGAGGTGCGTTAGTAAGGGTAAAAGTCCGGTCAATAAGGACAGAGTTCTAATGTTTTACGTGTTTTCGAATAGTTTAAGTAATTACACTGGGCAACACTGAATTTGTAACGGACTTAAAAGTGTCATATTCTATAGTATTCTGATGTGCTGAACATGAAAATGACCATGAAATATTTTTATTGACTCTCGTTTTGAAGATAATTCATATAGCGCATTTTCTACGTTTCACCTTGTAAATTTACCTAGTAGGACTGTAACAACATCTTAAATAAGCCTAGAATGACGTAATATTGCACCAAATGGCACAATAATTGTAATCCAGGGTTTTTTTATTGCGTCATTTTCTGAATAATAATGAACCTGTTAGGCGGCTGCTGAAGTAAGCTGAACGTCAGCAGTGTACTAGCATGACCAATGTAGGGAATCCACTTGCAGAGTCTCCGCAGTTTCAGCAAAATGGTGGTTTATTGAACAGTACAAATAATATAATGTAATACAGTGTAGAGAGACACACCGGGTACTGAAAGGCAGCTCGGATACAAATTGAAGACGGTTCTTCACCCCCCTTTACCCCAAAAAGCCCTCCCCACCAAGGTGTTGTGTGTAGGTGTTGTGAGTGAATTTACATATGAAGAGTGACCCCCTGGAGTGTGAGGATCCTGAGACGGGGACGGGACAGGACAGGGTGGAGACTTGTATGATCTTTGTAATTCAATTCTTATCACCTTATCTTATCTTTATCACCCTAGTGGTGCCGACTGGAACCCCCATTCTCTCCCTGGCTTCCCCCACGATCATAAATTCCTAACATTGTCTGCATTCAAATGATCAACCAAGAACCCTGGGGCATTTTTACTACTTTTCTTTACAGCAACGTCAGCCTGCAATATTATGCAAGACTTCGTGGGATACAGATGAAGCTATTGCTAGATTTAATTAATTATATATTAATTATTTCATACATTTAGTCATAACAGTAATGCCTCGAAAGTGCGTTAATAACGTTGACAACTTTTGTTATATTTGTGGAGAAGTGGCTTTTGCTAACCAGAAGAAAAGTATCACTTCTCAAGTGAAGAAGGCATATCGGCTTTACTTCGGTTGCAAGCTTGGCGATCGAGACAAACCTTGGGCCCCACATATATGCTGTGTTACATGTACAGCACAGCTTTCACTGTGGTTGAATGGCAAAAGACCATCAATGCCGTTTGCAGGTCCCATGGTGTGGAGAGAGCCAAGTAACCACACAAATGACTGTTACTTTTGCTTAGTTCCTCCTCTTTCCGGCGGGATTACGAAGCAGAAAAAGTCGAGAATTGTCTACCCAAACATACCCTCTGCATTGAGACCAGTTCCACATGGTGAGGGACTTCCTATTCCAGAACCTCCAGCAGAATATTCTCTTGATTCCGCTGATGAGGACGTGGGTGAACCGACTCGTTCTTCTCCTGGTCAGCATGCTGTGATCCAGATTCTCACTGTGGTCCATCGTTAACCCTGCACAGGATAACACAGGAAGAACTAAATGACTTGGTTCGTGATTTGGAGTTATCCAAGAACAAAGCAGAACTGCTAGGTTCAAGACTCCAGCAATGGAATCTTCTAGAAGAAGATGTCACAATTACTTCTTATCGAAAGCGCCATCAGCATTTGGAGCCTTTCTTCAGAATTGAAGGTAATGATCTGGTATTCTGTTCCGATGTTGAGGGCCTCATGAATGCCTTGGGAATCACTCATGACCCAAAAGAATGGAGACTATTTGTAGACTCTTCGAGACTAAGTTTTAAGGCTGTGCTCTTGCAAAATGGGAACCGTCTTCCATCTATTCCAGTTGTGCATGCTGTCCACATGAAAGAGACGTACGATACCTTAAAGCAGGTACTGAATTCCATTGAGTACTGCAAGTACAGATGGCACCTCTGTGGTGATTTGAAGGTAGTTGCCCTTTTAATGGGACTGCAGCAAGGATATACAAAATACACGTGTTTCTTATGTGAGTGGGATAGCAGAGCAAGAGCACTGCACTACTTGCAGAAGGAATGGACTCCCAGACAAAATATAGTAGTAGGACAGAAGAATATCCAGCACCCAGCCCTGGTCGAGGCTCACAATATCCTGCTACCACCGCCTCACATTAAACTAGGTCTGATGAAGAACTTCGTGAAAGCCATGGACTGGACTTCGCCAGGATTCCGATACTCGCAAGAAAAATTCCCTCGACTCAGCGAAGCAAAGGTTAATGAGGGAGTTTTTGTGGGTCCTCAGATTCGAGAGCTCTTCAAAGATGACCGGTTCCACAACTTGCTGCAGGGTGTTGAGAACCAAGCATGGAATGCTTTTCGACTAGTGTCTACAAACTTTCTCGGGAATGTTAGGGCAGAAAACTACAGGGAACTAATAGCAGACATGCTGTTGCAGTATCAGAAACTTGGCTGCAACATGTCTTTAAAGATCCACTTCCTTCATTCCCATCTGGATTTCTTTCCTGACAACTGTGGTATAGTTAGTGATGAACATGGCGAACGTTTTCATCAAGATATCTCAACGATGGAACAAAGATACCAGGGAAAGTGGTCTACCACCATGCTCTCTGACTACTGCTGGACATTACAAAGAGATGCTCCGGAACAGGTGTATAAGAGAAAGGCAAAGAAACCAAAGACGTAGTCTATACCTTGATTTTTACGGGTATTAGCCGTAGACCTATTACTATTGGCATTCAGTAATAGACGTAAACAATATATTGCAAATAACAAAAAAAAACTAGAGCCAATTTTGCATTTTAACTGTCATATTCGTGTTCAGCACATAGAAATTGATACGAATTGGCTAATTTCATTTCAGTTACATGACTTTTGTCAAACTTTGTTGCCCAGTGTTATGACTTCAGATGAAATAATGGGGGGAAAGCAAGTTTTTGTTCATGCGGTTTACTAACTTAAGACTTAAAAAGCGCAACTTCGCAATTTTCGGGTCGCTAGCCGTACTTTACTTTTTTGACAATTTATCATACAACATTAGGCTATTTTGCTATAAATTTGGTAGTTAATTGTTGCGGATGAAACGTACCTTGTATCGGAATCCTTTTGCGTGAAGTACCGCCGCACTTTAGATTTAAGCCGTGTTTCAGGTAACCGACTGGCTAACAGTGAGCGTCTGGTTACTTCAGAGAAAGTGTAATATTAATGACGGCACATGAGGCGCAATGACGGTTTCTTGCACTGAGGGCAAACATTCAAATTGACATCTCAGGCATTCAAGTGGCACTAAAATGAGACACTGAAATATGCATTGCAGTATGGTCCAGTATATACCAGTTGTATCGGAACTGGCTCCAAAGAGCAACTTCATTAAAATGTCAATAAAGAATTACTTGATAGCACACATCGGCCTATCATATCCCAGAAACTAACACAATTCCAACCAATGAAATGGGCATTCTTTCACGAACGGACTACCTGTGCCCAACAAGTGCAAAGTTAGGTGGACTACAGTAGCGTTTACTCGCCACGTGCTACTATTTTGGTAATATCAAAGAAGAGATGAGGTGCCTCTCAGAGGAAACTTCGAAGACGGCGAAGAAAGCAACAGTTCAGCAGCTGCAGCATCTCTTCGGTAAACTCATCCATTACATTCTCACTTTCAGCCATCGCTTCCCGCTACACTCAGAATTAGAGAGAGTGGTGGAGTGAGAGCTACACGTCACGTTCGCTTTAGTTGGTCGAGCGCTGTTTCTATAAGGTGGACATTAAGCGGACTAGCAAATAGTGCGCATCGGCTGAGGAGAAAGGAAGAGCATAGAGCCGCAATAGACGGATAGAATGTAATCCGTATAGACGATTCTACGATCTCTCTGCTTTGGCAGATCGTCGCCGTATAGATCGTCTTCACGACGTCATGTCGTCATATTGCCCACGCCTATTGACGTGGCAGCCATTCTGTCAGGGAAAAAAAGGAGTGAATTTTAAAATATGTGGTATTATTTTAAGCATATGTGGTATTATTGGAAAGTCCAGGATTTTCGCTCTAGTGTACAACAGGAATAACAAGGTTTGCTCAAATCAGTGAAGCGACGGGGCATAAACAAAATGTCCACTGCAGTGGACATGAATGAATGGGTCGGGTCTCAGGAGGCTATATACAGTGACACGCTGGGGGTACCCATCAGGCAGTGCGGCATGCTGCACTGCTGCCAGTTGTGTACATGATGCAAATAGCTGTAATTGATTAGTGTTTAGCGTGCTGCATTGTGTTGTGTCGTAGTGTCATTAGTGTTTAATGTTACGTATTGTGAATAGTGGCGTGTGTGTGTGTGTGTGTGTGTGTGCACACCGTTTATGTGGTGTGAGTCATTGGGGTGACCAATACATAGATATATATATGTTTGTGTGTGTGTATGTATACATAATATCTATAGATAGATAGATGCATACCTACATACATAGATAGATAGATAAAATATCGCGATAAAATATTTTGTCATATCGCCCAGCCCTACTGCTCAGTGACATTGTTCACAGGGTCCATAGACTGTAGTTAGTTTGTGTAATAGTTCATAGGGCAAATTTTAAAATTTACCCACAAGCCACTGCCTTTATTTCTCTCCAGTTCTGTATCGGTTTGATTTTTTTTTGTTTTTTTTTTTTTTGCAACAATGGCATGCATTTCCTTGCCAATGAAATTAAAGTTTTCGTAGCAAAGGTTAAAGCTTTTGGAGGTCTGGTATCATGCGCTTAAGATAAGCACATGTTTCTCGGTTTCCCGCTGCTGCTTTGCTGAACTGTGCGCAAGCTGAATGGAGTCATCTAGGCAGCTTTACTTAATTTATACTTCCTGGCTCGTAAGTGTGCAGTGTCATTTTTAATACATGAACTATCAGGCACTGAGAATTAGTTAATGCTGTAAAGCTGGTAAGACTGTAACCTGTGAATGAATGGTTTGGGATTGGGGACGGCCGGTGACACTTCAGGGATCTGCCTTGCCTTTCCAGGGATACCATCTACGGCCGCATCTGGAGCTTCACCTCGGACTTTTCCCGCGGAGACACTGCCTACACCAAGCTGGCGCTGGACCGGCACACAGACACCTCATACTTCCAGGAGCCGTGCGGGTACGTGTGCCCTGGGGGACCCTGTTCTGGCCTCCTCCGGTGTAACAGGTTTATGTGGCAGGTTCCTCCGCCTATCCTGCCACAAACGGCCGCAGATCATATGAACTGCAGGTGGCAACATTAGCATCGTCCTGCATTAAGATTCTTCTGCTCTGACGCTGCAGATTTTTCCAACCTTTCCGGCTCCCTTTTATCGTGTGAATATTGCCTATTCGGTGTCAGAAATGCAATCTTTATTTAGCCAGAGGTGCCAACAGCTAGGGATTGTGTTAGAAGGTCATTCATAGGTTCTAGATCAAAAGAATGTCCGATGTTGTGAACGGGTGGGAATGATTCGCCCTGGGTTGTCGGTTCAGATTTGTTCCTGCTGATTTGAGTGTTACACCACCTAACTTTCCAAGTGTTCTAAGAGCAAAGTTCATCCCAGTGACGTTTTTTAAATCACTCCTTTGAACAAGCTGTTCCCTGAGTCACACGGCCACATGGCTTTATGCACTTTGTCGGTATGGAACATCGTTGTGCTCTTGGCATTGTTCATCCGAATTGAGTGATATTTTGAAGACACACACAAGGACATTGAAAGATTCTACTGGGCTGGTTTCCTCGCTCCATCTTTTACGTGTTTGGCAGACACTTTTATCCGAAGCGACATGCAGTTGAGACATCGGGGTCAGATTGTCCCTGGAGCAAGTGAGAGTTACGGGTCTTTATCAAAGACCCAAGGATGAAATCAGTCCGCTGACCCTGAGACCTTCCTATTCCTCCGTCAATATCACTCTCTCTGGGATCCCTGGCAACCTTCCGATCACAGACACAGCATCCTAACATGCAGACACCGCATGCATAACAGTATTCCACCCAAAGGTAAACCATGCTAGCACTTAGGTTACCTGCCTGCACAAAATTCTATCTCTGTGTTTTTGTACTGTAGTGACATGCTCCAATACTCTTTGTCACTTACGCATAAACTTTTGTGTTTATGAGGTTACATAAGTCATGGAACAGTGACCTATTACTTACTCGCGTAGAATACAAAGTCAGCTTGAAAGATTAAAGAACAGGACTCACTGAAGTTGGTTTCACTTCAATCTTCAGTCACGCTGTACCAAGTCTGTGTTTCCCTTTCTCACCAAACTCTTCGGCTCCATTTCACACTGAAATATCATATTTAGAAGTTGGGCAGCATGGTGGTGCAGTGGTTAGCACTGTCGCCTCACACCTCTGGGACCCGGGTTCGAGTCTCCGCCTGTGTCACATGCGTGTGGAGTTTGCATGTTCTCCCCATGTCGTCGTGGGGTTTCCTCCGGGTACTCCGGTTTCCCTCCACAGTCCAAAAACATGCTGAGGCTAATTGGAGTTGCTGAATTGCCCGTAAGTGTGCGTGTGAGAGTGAATGGTGTGTGAGTGTGCCCTGCGATGGGCTGGCACCCCATCCTGGGTTATTCCCTGCCTCATGCCCAATGCTTCCGGGATAGGCTCTGGACCCCCTGTGACGAAGTAGGATAAGCGGTTTGGAAAATGGATGGATGGATGGATATTTAGAAGCATTTCTGTATGGCTAACTCTATTTAAATAGTTGACTCGTTCCATGGCACATGGATTCTAACATAACTAATTTAACATATTTTTGAGAATGCAGACTTTCATCACCATTCATGTTAAATGTAGATAGTATAGTAAACATCACTGTGTGCAAAACTAACTACTTTTTTTATTCAGCAGATGCTTTTATCTAAAGCAACACATTTTTGAGAAAATGGGGTCAGACAGTCCCTGGACTGGTGGAATCACTCTGCTGACCACAGCATTTGAACTGTAGACCTTGCAGATCATAGGCATGGAATCCTAACTAGATGAGCCACTCGCCCAGTGATGACTAAAAGGACGTGTCATGAACCATTTGCTGTCTTTTCTGACCCCACTAGATGGCGCTCTTGGGTTGCTTTGCAGCATGCTTTGAGCCCTTTTTTTTAGACAGACAGCGCCATCTACTGGGGTGAAAAAATACAGCAAATAGTTCATGAAGCATTGTTTTGCGCAGGTGTGAGTCCTGCATATGTTGGTAAAGGTTTACCCTTGATACTCAATAACCTGCAGAATGGTAAATTGCCCATTGTGTGTGAGTTTGCGTGAGTGGGTGCCCAGTAATGCACTAGCACCCTATTCAGTGCGTGCCCTGCCACATACCCTGTGCTTCCTGGCATCGGATCCAGGTCTGCTATGACCTTTTACGGGGGAAAGTGATTATGGATAAGCATAGCTACCGATTTTATGTCGTAAACCGTTGTGTCCATGGAAACGGGCTGTAGAAGAGATTTCAAGGTGCTGGGTGCTGTGTAGCTGGTGAGCACATCTTTGTCATTCAGCATCCAGGTGTTCCACTGCCTGCAACACGACGGGACGGGGGGGCGCACGCTCATAGTGGACGGTTTCCATGCTGCTGACAAGGTGCTCCAGAAATCTCCCGGTTGCTTTGAGCTGCTGACACGCGTCCCTATCAAGCACGAGTACATCGAGAACATAGAAGGTCACCACAACCACATGATAGGGATCGGACCCTTGCTCAACGTGTACCCCTGGAACAATGAGGTCTACATGATCCGGTACGGAACTCCAGCCACCTTCATTCCTGCACGGTTCCACAGCCGTTTCTGTGTACACTTTCCAGGTGTAGTTTACTTCTCTATAAGGGTGGTATAAGAGTGGGAATTATGACAAGTCATGTGTGTGCGAAATTTGGTGCTTCTACGTTGTATTTTTTGCTTCAAACCACATTAAGGCTTTTTATGTTAATGATTTCAATCATAAGGTGCATTATCGGTAGGGTCTGGATTAACTTGTGGTTTGGTCAGCATCCGGACCGTAAGGACCCCTGTTTTAAACCCCTTTCTGCTTCTGTCTGTCTTAACCCTGGGAAGAGTAAGAGTAGTTTTATTATCATCAAAGAAAACTTAAACTGAATCTCTAACAAAACATTTCAGCAAACTGAAATAAAGACATGAGTAAAAAATAAAATAAGCTAAACTAAATTAAAGCTATAAATGGTGCTTCTAACACTAACCAAAATGAAACAAAATTCGAATACTTTCTGTTTTTAAATGCTGCTTGATGAAAATAATTCAAGGAAATATAATCCAATATCTGGGCAGTATGGCGGTGCAGTGTTTTACACTGCTGCCTCACACCTCTGGCTCTTCAGTTTGAGCCTCTGCCATGGTTCCATGGGTGTGGAGTTTGCGTGTTCTCCCTGAGTCATCATGGGGCTGCGTCTGGGTACTCCAGCCCCCCCCCCCCCCCCCCAGTCTAAAAACATGCCGTGGTTAATTGGAGTTACTAAATTGCCCAGAGGTGTGAGGGTGTCCTGTAATGTTCCCATATACTCACGACCCTGAATAAGGCAAGTAGTTACAGAAAATAGATGGGTGATCCTGTATATTGCCTTTAGATGATTATAATACCTGGAACAGTGTTTTGCCCATTTTGAGTACATTATGTGCACTGTGTATTCAAGTTGGATTCTCTAAATATATGACTCGTAAAATAGCTTTACAACCTTCAGCTTATCCCTAGAAATAAAAACCTACTTAAACTGAAACTAAAATATATAAAAATTCAATTAAAGTATTTCTTTTCCATGAACCTAATAATGCCACACTGATAACTTACGACCAATAACTGGATCTCAAATGCAAATAAAATAAAAAAAAAAATTAATAAAAAAAAAAGTCAAAGCTTTGATAACAGAACTTCAGGGTCGTAAGTTATCAGCTTGGCTGCCTCAGGTGATGGAGGGTCCAGTTTCTCCGGTTCCAAGATGTTTGTGTGGCGCAGTTGGCGATTAGCCGGCGATTTCAGTTTGGGTTCATGGTTCGCATGCGTTGCGCAGGTACAACAACTACAACCGCACCGTGATCAACACGGTGCCCCACGACGTGGTCCAGAACTGGTATGTGGCCCATCGGACGCTCACCACGGAGCTGCGGAGACCCGAGAATGAGCTGTGGGTGAAGCTGAAGCCCGGGAAGGTATGCCATCGCACCTGTTCGCCACCGGGACCTGTCTAGCCAGGCTCACCGCATCAGATTTGCTGCAGTTTGCCTAGACTTGTACTGTCTCTCTCTCTCTCTCCATTAAAAACACAAAATCAGTGTTTATAAGGTCACTTTGAACCCCACCTAAATATACTTCTTAGAGATAGTCATGCTATTCTCTACATTTTAGAATTATTGTAAAGACATCAAAAGTATAAAATAGCATATATGGAATTATGCACTCACCGAAAAAGTATTGCACAAAAAAAATGTATTTGTTGGGAGGGCAGCCTTGTGGGTTGGGACTCAGAAGGTTGCTGGTTCAAATCCCTGGGACAGCAGCGTGACTTTACCATTGGTTCCTTGAGCGATGCCCTTAACCTCAACTGGTCCAGGGACTGGCTGACCCTACTGTCTCCTCTATGCCAGTTTCATGAGGTGGCCTCCTGGGATGCTTTCCCAGCTCTCCTGAAGGGGGTCCCACATATAGGCTGAGCTCTCATTGGCCGCTTTTCCTTCATTGGCCAAACTCCTCCAAAATCATCTCTACTGTCTTTAGGTCAGGTGACCAGGTCATGTGGTATGACACTGTCCCTCTCCTTTTGTAGGCAGCTTGGCGTGTGCAAACTTTGACTGGTGCTGTAGGTCTGTGTTTAAGAATGAATCTATTAATCTAAACCAGCTAAAAACACCGATCAAGGATTTTTATTTGTTGATCCAAGTGGATAACGCGAGAATGACAAAATTTAGTAGCAATTGTGGATATTTCTGCATAGTTAATTGTAGTTAATCTCAGTATCAGTGCTGACTGACGGCATGCCTTGGGAGGCCATGATGCCCAACACATTAGTGACGTCACCACCCTCGCTTGAATGTGCTTCCTGTGCCCACAGGTCCTCTTCATAGATAACTGGCGGGTCCTGCACGGCCGTGAATCCTTCACGGGCCTGCGCCGGCTGTGCGGCTGCTACCTGACCCGGGACGACATGCTCAACACGGCCCGCTCCCTGGGGCTGAAGGCCTGACAGGCTAGGCGAAGCCACTCGGCGGCACCAAAGCAGTCCCCGACACAACTGGACGTCTCACTGGGATCCTAGCAGCTATCATATTCTCCTGAGGAATTCTGGGATACCGGAGTATTGTTTTCATTATGGCTGTAGTGCATTACATTTTTACTTCTTAATCAAAGTGGTGTAGTAATGGAATATTACCTCTGTTTGGCTCTTAATGAGGACCGACATAGCAATTATTCTATCACGAAGGACTTTTAAAGAACTGTGGCATAAATGTTTTTTTTTTTTTATATTATTGTGCCTTATCATTTTTAATGTTGTACTGTAATGCTGAACTTTGATGAACTCAAATAAGATTCATCTCCCAGACATGCTGCATTCTGCTGCCTTTTTTAGAAAGCTTTCTGCTTTCAGTCCCTGATAAATTTATGGAGGACAAGAAAGCTTCATTTTACAGTATAATCATCTCAGAAGTCCTAAACGTTCTGTGTTGTAGCCTCGAACACTGAATACAAAACCAAAATGCGTTTCAAGTGACGTCTGGTCTCCTAATTCATTGGCTTTGTTTTTGTGTACCCTAAGCAGAAATGTACTCCAGTGATCATTAGATAAAGGGGATTTTCTGTGTCCAAGAAATGCACATTTCGTTAAGTGCAGCCAGCTAGTAAGCCTGCGCATTGTATTATATAGGAGAACCTGAATGTGTTATTCCTAAAATGTGTCGAATCATTAAGCAGTATTTTCTCCTTCGCCTTAACATTCAAAATGAAGTCGCGCAATCATTTTCTTAGGTTCACAATGTTAAATATTTACATTCCATCAATTACATGTGTAATCAGTAAAGCATGCTGATGAATGTTCATATTACAGCCTTGTGTCGTTAATGAACATCCATCCAAGTTCTGAAACCACTTGTCCTGTTCAGGGTTGTCCTAGACCCTATGGGCGCAAGACAGAGAACAACCCTGGACGCACCACTCACACCTACGGGAAGCTTGGTAACTTCAATTAGCCTCAGCATGGTTTTGGACTGGGAGACCAGAGGAAACCCCACAACAACACGGGGCAAACACGCAAACTGCACACATGGAATCCTGCTGGAGAGTTAAACCTAGGGCCTGGTGCTGACCACTGCACCACTGTCCCCATGAATGAACTGTTTGTGCTTTTAAAACGTTCTTAAGATAACTGGTCATTTTTGCTGTCTGAAAAAGACTCATGCATCTATTAATGAAACGCTATTTTGTTTTATTCCCCAGCTTCATTGTATGAGGGAGGCTTCATTAAAAAAATGTAATGCCACATGCCTAGCAGAGGATGGTTTCGATCCATCGACCTCTGGGTTATGGGCCCAGCACGCTTCCGCTGCGCCACTCTGCTTACCACGAGCAACGATTTTCCCTATACTCATAAAAATTGTGACATAGTAAAACCTAAACGTATGTCTCGAAAAAGAAACGTGTGGGGGGGGGGTTTACTAGTTATATTGATGAGCAAGGCAGTATTGGTCTGTTAATTAACTTTTTTTCTTGACAGATGTATCTTTAAGTATCACACAAGAAAACGTTTTATGAATAATTCGTTTTTCAATCACACATTGGCATTTTCACTTATTAGATATCAAAACTCCTAACAATTCACGTGCATATATATATAATTACTTTTGTCATTAATCGTTTTAGAGAGATGTTGGTTGTTTTAACCCCAATATACTATACGAATTGTGATATTATACCAGAAATAGAAATAACTTAATAATGCTGTCTGGGGGAATACGTGATGTAACACAAGGATTTTTTTCAGTAAATGCAATCATAAGTATCATTTTAATAAAATCGTGTATCACTGCCTTTTCAGTAATGGTCTCAGTACATATTTTAATTTTATTATTTTTAATACAAAAACACAATATATTGCAAGGCACGTATCAGCCATTCCCAATGAGAATGTCAACCCCCCCTCCCCCCCTGCCCTTCGCCCTCAATTAAAACTCTCAATGTCGATACCTGAATGTTATACAATTAGTCCACTTTTTCAGATTTGAACATTCAATTTAGCATTAATCTTTTGCGAAAACTGAAAGGAGATGAAAAGTACCAAGTCACCTTAAAATTATGCGAATACAAAGGATTAAATTATAGCAGTAGCCCACCGAGTGCCCCACGGCGACGCAAAACACAAGTATCGCGACATTTTCAGAATTGCTACTTTAAAAAAACTGCACATGCGCGCATTGGAACACGTGTGCTCTAGGAGGCAGTCGTGTAGTGAAGATGGCGGACGGAGAGAGTAAGTGTAATTCTAATGATCTTTTGTGAATCTCTTTAATTTAGTTCTTTCATTGGAGAAATTGTATAGTTGATCAGTAGACTAAATGCATATGCACCTTTATTTTCGAAAAAATAATTGGAAATATTTAATCTACCGCATGCGTAGTGAGGCTGTGCTGCGTCTGGAAATGACCGGCGTCCAAACTGTTTCAAAAGTATGTTTCTATGTTTATGATGAGGCTTTTTAGATACATTTTCTCCCTACTCGCAGTTGTGTTCGTGGAAGTCTTAGATGGATTTTGGCATTTCAGTTTACTTGTATCGGAACCAAATCAGTAATTCTCATTGCATGTAGTGAGATATGCGACAGTATTTATATTTTTACCGCTGCCAGAATACTTTCACTGTTGAGAATGACGTTCTTTGTTCAAACAAGTGTTCTACATTACACGAATATATTTAACAGGTGACTTAACCGGCTTCAGTAGTGCCAAGTCTTAGTTTCTGCACAGTTAATTTGGGGGGGTACATGTGGTGGAATTTGATATTTTTAATGAAAGTGTTCTTGGCCTAAATCTTGATTTATTTGTGTTTTAATAGCGGTATGAATTTTCTACGTGCTTCTACAAGCTTTTGAAAAGTCACCACGTGCTATTGGCGCCTACCGCGTGCTTGCGTCTGTGCACGTGGAGGTCGGCCGCGTGCCTCCACCCTTCTGTTCGTAGATACAATGGAGCGTCGCGGTTCGCGGTAGAAATAACGCTGCAACGTTGTTTCCATCTTGAAGATGTACGAGTTGCACAGCTTTAATGCAAACTAAATATGATATTACTCCTCTTTAACAAGTTTCTTCGGCCAAGAAGCAGAAGAAGAAGAAGGAAAAGAGAATATCTGATGAAGAAGTCGGGGTGAGACACATTTTGATATACCATTAGTGTTTGGAAATCATTGATTTGTTAGCGTGTATTCTGTAATAGTTTTACAGCTCTTATTGCTGTGAGGATGATCGTTAGCATGGCGTAATACTAATCAGTATAGAGTGTGCAGCGATTCCAGCCCCGAGTTTATTGCGTCTACCAGTTATCGAGTTTTTGGACATTAAATAATTTCATAATCATTTTAACACTGATGGGCATGTTAGCGTTTTTGTACCGGGTGTAACTGATGTTTGGAAAACTTAAGTGGAAGTTATGAGGTCGCGTTCCAAATACTGGTGATACTTTGGAATCTAATGCTTTGACTTTTAAAATGCAGGTTATTCAGGAGACTGGCGATTTTCTCATTAAACCCGAGTCCAGAGTTGCAAGCCTCGATACATCACAGTGGCCTTTGCTGCTCAAGGTAAACGGAATTTGTGTTTCCCGAATGCCTCTAAAAGACCTCTGGCCTGTAGGGGGCACTGTATGTAGGTGGTGAACTAGTTAAAGTCCTAGATAAACCAGAGCGGAACTGGGACTTGGCAATAGCCAGGACGAATGTAAACTACTGATCGCGTACAGCCTGTATGCATGGACTTTGAGTGCTTACGGGTTTTATGAGCCGGTGCATGAGCCTGTTAACGCTTATGTTTGTCTGTCCCTGCAGAACTTCGATAAACTCAATATAAGGACAACTCACTACACGCCTTTGCCAAATGGCTCGAACCCCTTGAAGAGGAACATCCAGGACTATGTCAGGTCGGCGTCTCTTACCGTCATAGGGCAGTTCCGTTTGTCCTTGTGAGTCCGTTTGGTTTAGTGGCCATTTTGGGTAAAGCCACATGATGATGGTGTAGATTACAGTAGCACTCTGTGCAAAGATGACCATCCATCTATCACCCCAGGCTGATGGCTTTTCGGGAGGAGGTGTCACTCCCCCCCCACCCCCCCCCCACCTCGTGGTCACTGGTCACAAGGCCGCTCTGAAATCACCTTAGCATCTCTTTGAACCTAACCGCAGGACGGGTTTCATCAACCTGGACAAACCGGCCAACCCGTCTTCGCATGAGGTGGTTGCCTGGATACGCCGCATCCTGCGAGTGGAGAAGACGGGCCACAGCGGCACCCTGGACCCCAAGGTGACAGGATGCCTCATCGTGTGCGTGGACAGGGCCACCCGGCTGGTCAAGTCCCAGCAGAGCGCAGGTATGGCCCCCCCCCCCGACCCATACATACGCATGTTCACCCAGTCTCACGCGTCCTGAACGCGCACAGTAAGAGCGGCCCCTCCTCACTACTCTTCGACTGTCCCTTTCAGGCAAAGAGTATGTGGGAATCGTTCGGCTGCACAATGCTCTAGAGAGCGAGCACCAACTCGCACGGGTAAGTCGCCCCTGCTAGTATCCGTACAGTGAGAATATCCTGCCAGGCATAGAAACTGCGCGCTAGAGTGACGTCCTCATGTATTTGGCGTGTGAGATGATGAGCATGTTTATCCATTCTCGGAGTCCTGCCGGCCCTCCCCTTCTCCGTGACCTTGAGGGTGACGGCTTCCTTTACCCCCACGCTGCCACCCTAGCGTTCTGCTGGTCTGGCTGGTACGGGGTGGGAAGGGTGGAACCGGAGGGCCTGGTGGCGGCAGGGATGAGCGACAACTCCTGATCACATGCCATAGGGGGCCTTATACTCGAGTGCTGGCAGCGTTTAGCTCAGCCGCTAGCGGCCAGTGCTACGCGGCCGGTGCTAGTAGATGCATCAGAACCATTGTGCACTTATTTCGGGAGTCTTGCTTTTCTTTCTTGCAGGCGCTTGAAACCCTGACGGGGGCACTGTTCCAGCGGCCCCCCCTCATCGCCGCAGTTAAGCGGCAGCTCAGGGTACGGACCATCTACGAAAGCAAGCTCATCGAGTATGACCCCGAGCGGAGATTAGGTGAGGGGCCGTCACCTGTTCAACCAGCGAATAATCAAAGTTAGCCTCTCGTACCCAGGCCCCTGCGTAAGTTGTAGCTCCTCCAGAATGTTACCCAGCTAAATGCTTTGCCTTCAATATCTTTCATTTTGGTTATTTCTGGGAAACAGCCATTATTGCAAACTTCGATTTTACGCAAAGTCCATGAAGCGCAGTCAAAAGCGGTAAATGCATACCCGATCCACATCTATCTGGCGGCTGGGGAGAGGGTGGTCTGGGTATCTCTCCTGAAGTTACCCCCGTGACCCGAACCCCAGACAAATGGATGGTGATGGATGGATGGATTAAATGCACAGAGAGTAGAATAGAATAGCAATGCTTTATTCCTCCCCATGGGAAAATTCCTTTCATCCTTTCGTTTATCTTATGTTGCACTCCATTGAGGCACACGTACGGGTGACGGAAAGCTCTGGGTCACGGTGCAGGGCCGGCCAGCTTCCAGCACCTCTAGAGGAACTGGATCTTAAGGGTCTTGCTCTGGGGCCCAACGGTGGCTCTGGGATTTGAACCAGCAACCTTCTGTTCATGGACTCTCTGCCCCCAAATATTACCTTTAATCAAACTTGATTTGTCTAATACTTGTAATGTGTCGTCCTGGATTCCGAGCATCTGTCCCAGAGCTGCGTACACACTCTGCCCTGAGCCTCTGCCCTGTGCCTTCTGTTGGTGTAAGCAGTAATCTGATATGTCTGTCCCCTCCGCTCCTAGGCATATTCTGGGTGAGCTGCGAGGCAGGCACCTACATCCGCACGCTGTGCGTCCACCTGGGGCTGTTGCTTGGCGTCGGGGGACAGATGCAGGAGCTGAGGAGGGTGCGCTCCGGGGTGCTGGGGGAGAAGGTGAGTGGTGCCCCCCCCCCCCAACTGGATACTGCATACTGTGGCCAAAGTGTTGAGTTCAGTTCTGGGCATCTTCCCCAGTCCTGGTAATTAAACTTTGGTATACAAAAGCAGCCGGGCGTTGAGTGTCATGCGGAATGGTCTTGGCCGCCTGTCCGGTCAACTCTGGCTGACAGATTTAGTGTCTAACGCTGTCATTGACCTTTTGAGGAGTTTGTCCGCCTCAGGGACCACCGTGTGTATCTAACGTAACACAAATAATTCCCCCTCGCGCAGGACAACCTGGTTACCATGCATGACGTGCTGGACGCCCAGTGGCAGTACGATCACAACAAAGACGAAACGTACCTGAGGAGGGCCATCCTCCCGCTGGAGAAACTGCTCACCTCCCACAAGCGGCTGGTCATGAAGGACAGCGCTGTGAGTGGCCCGGCTGCCTCCCGTGCCCAAGTTCTGATTGGTGGTGGGCGGGGCCTATAGTGTGCCTCCTATGGTGGCTCATCCATGTCGGAACTCAAGGGCGATTTAGTCACACGAGTTTCATATCTGCACTAGCAAGCAGGATTTACGGTAGCTACACGTTAAAACATTCACTTTTTTTAAATCATGGTCTAGTTTCATTAGAGGCCTTACTCTACTGTCAAGTAGATACTGCATACTGGCCTGGTCATCTTAGCCAATACAGGTGATATATTTTTGTCTGATATTACCGATAACCAGCTCCACAAATTTATAGTGAAACTGGTGACTACTTTTGGGTCTTGTGAATGTGTGCAGCAACCATGTGAATTAGCGTAGGCAGTGACTGCATCGAGATGCTAAGTGCTGGATGTGTCAACAGAATCTACTGGCTGATGATTCAATGCACTCACCTCCGGCTCATTTAGCTCTGGTGCTGGCAAAATCGATACATTGGGCTGGCAAAATCGATACATTGGGCTGATGCTGATATCCTGATTTCTAGCGATCTTCGGCCGATATGGCTCGCTTACGGGATATTCGGATTGTCTGTGTTGCTTGAGAACGCCAATAAACACGGCCTGCGTCACAGGTGAACGCCATCTGCTACGGTGCCAAAATCATGCTGCCAGGAGTCCTGCGCTACGAAGACGGCATCGAGGTGAACCAGGAGATCGTCGTGGTTACGACCAAAGGGGAAGCCATTTGCCTCGGTGAGTGACGAGGCCGTGTCGGGGGGGGGGCGGAGCCAGACAGCCACATGATGACGCGATAGCGATACCATTAGCACTCTGTGCAAAGATGACTGCCTATCTATCACCCTTGTCTGATGGCTGTACCCCCCCCCCAGGGTTGCTTGGCGACTGGCAGGAGTGGACATGTGTTTTGACCTCTTGTTTTAACTCCTCCCCCCAACCGCAGCGATAGCCCTGATGACGACGGCGGTGATCTCCACATGTGACCACGGCGTGGTGGCCAAGATCAAAAGAGTCATCATGGAGAGAGACACCTACCCCCGCAAGTGGGGCTTGGGGCCCAAGGTGGGCTTTGCTGACATTCTCCTTGTCCCCCCTCCCCCCCCGGCACTTGTGCCATCCATCCTCGACTGCAGACTTGGTGTGTGATCTCTTCCCCCTCCGCCCCCCTCAGGCCACCCAGAAGAAGATGATGATCCAGAAGGGCCTCCTGGACAAACACGGGAAGCCGAACGACAGCACGCCCTCGGAGTGGAAGCAGGGATATGTGGACTACAGGTACCGCCCCCGCCAGTGTGCGCCTCTGCTTTCCTCCCGAGCGAATTTGATGGGCCGTCTGACCGGCTTTTCTGCACACTTGCAGCACGTCGAAGTCAGCGGCGGTCGACGCGATCGGCTCGGTGGGACCGGCGGCCAAGGTGAGGATGGGCGGCGACCTGGTCCGGAACACCTAGGGGAGAGGTTTCTGAGCTCAGAAGGGTCACGGGCTGAAATACTGGCATGAGGAGATTTGCAGCAGGCAGTTATCCCTTCACCCGCCTGCTTGTGGCTTTGGAGGGAGTCAGCCTGCCAGATCGATGTGGACCCTCTGGTGCTTCGTGGCTTGTTTGCTGTAGCATGCCACCCACCGGCGTCCTCCACACCAGCTTCCTGTTTCACCGGTTCTTCTCTACTGCAGTTAAATAGCGTTTTTTTCCAACGCTATTTATCAGTTGACTGCCTCGATGGTATCTAGCTACTTGTGGTCGCGGCGCGTCGTCTCGGTGCTGCGCCTGCAGGCTTCGCTGTGACAAATTCTGAAACTGGTCCCTTTTTGCTGGTTTTTCAGCGGAAGCGCGAGGCTAGCGGCAGCGATGGCGGATGTCCGGAGGGCGCCTCGCCGCCCAAGGCCGACGGTGAGGCCAAGAAGGAGAAGAAGAAGAAAAAGAAGGAGAAGAAGCTGAAGCTGTCGGAGGCAGCAGACGAGGAGCCGGAGCCGGCTCCTGAGGTAGGCGGGGCTTAGAACCTCATCCAATCGGACGCTCCCTGGGGTGTTTACTTCAGCAGTCGGTTATCCCACCAGTGCCTTCTCTCGTGGCTCTGGTGGGAGTTAGGCTGCGACATTAGCGTGGGCGCCAGCACTTGGGTGTGTGACTCCGTCTCATTCCTGACACTGGTGCCCCCTACAGGTGCTTCCTGGTTGACACAAGGTGACCTCTAGGGGGCAGTATTGTTTCAGCTAACTTTTTTTTTTGGGGGGGATTCATAGGCTGAGGAGAGTGCAAAGAAGAAAAAGAAGAAGAAGAAACAGAAGGATGAGGCAGCGGAGTCTGAGTGATGTCACGGCTCCCGTCTGTGTGCGAGGCTCCCGGCGTGCGTGTGCCGTGTTACGTGTGGGCGGTCCGTACCAACAGCGACCCCTTGTGGGGATCCTGCTCTGCGTACAGTTCACCGGCCCCACATGGAGGAAATCTCTTCCCCCGCAATTCCCAACCCTTCCCGATGGCCAGAATGCATGTCAGTGTTGTTCGATTCAGGGCGGTGTAAAGTTTTAACCTTTTTAAAAGACGGTTTATTAAATCTGGCTAGTGTGGGGGGCAGGATTGTTTTTTTTTTTTTTTTTTTTTGTACTGTAAATATGGCTTGCTGTTATTAATCCAGTGTGAAGGCGAAATTGAGGTAAAATCCTGAACTTTTACACGTGGCTGTCTCTTCATTGAGTGACTGACTTTTTTTTTTTCGTTATGAAATGTTTTGTGGTCTTGTTTGGTTCCTCAGTCGTCAAATTCAAACTGAACTGTACCATTATTGTACCATATTAAATCTGTATTTACTTAAATCTGTTTGATTTGGTCTATAAGCCATGTTCACAAATCCATTATATATTGTATTGTTGTCCTTGGTTGTCAGTTTAAGTCAAACTTGTGTATGTATCGCTGCAGCAGGGAGCAGAGTGGGGGGTGGGCAATGTCATGAGGGGGGTTTATTGGGAGGGGGTATCTGATTAGTTACAAACCCCTCCCACTCAACAGTCGGCGCCTGGCTGCAGCGATATGCCACTCGGTTAATAACGGCTGGTGTGTGGGTCCGGTCTCATGGTGGGAAGGTCACTGGTTCACATCCCATGGCTGGCAGAGTGATTTCACCACTGAGCCCCTGATCAAGGCCCTTAACCCCCAATTGCTTGAGGGAACGATTTTTCGATTTGGGGGGGGGGAGCATTTGCTAAGTATTGTGCATGTTTCCGAAAAGCTGGAGATGCGTCCAGCCGTGTGACAATCCCACGTGTACTGCAACCGCCAACTTAGATTTCCTGTCCTGGTTTGTCATCACACCAAAACTGTATGTTTGCTCAGGTTAAAGGTTTATTTTTCACATATCCACCCCCCCCCCCCCCCCATTTTTTTATCATTGTTGTGGAAGCTTTTTTTTATGATTTTGTCTGAATCTCCAGTTTGTGATCCTCAAATCACATTGACCCAGGTCACCATGCTTTCTGTATTGTTACATCAGGAATTGGACTGTTTGTCTAAAATGTTTGGGAGCTTAATATTGCAATTGTAAAGGGGAAATCTGGGGGAGGTGGGATTAGATATTTCCTTCTGCACCTGCTCCTCCTGTGTAATAGGATAGTATACAATTGTGTAAGAAACTGCCTTTTCGCAGTCATTTTGAGTCGTGTCACGAAGGCGACACATGCAGCGTGTTCCAGCATTTTTCATGAAGTTCATGCCTTCATTTCCCATGAGTAGCCCACATGTGCTGTGCATGCTGGGAAATGTATGCCGAGAGCATTCAACAAGTTACTGCGTTTCATTACTGCTGCAGCAATCATGCAAAACAAGCAGCGATTCCAAGGTGGATTTTTGTCCTTTAATACATTAAAGAACCGGACAAACTCTGGCCAGGTATCCATTCCAATCATATTGTTTAACAGGGGCTAAACTTTGACTTAGAAAGTGGTAAACGCCACAGTTACATGGGTGTTTCGACTCGGGACAGGAGGTCTTAAACAAATTCAAAGTGCCTTTTCGCTTGAGGTATATATTCTACGTATGTTTCATGAGTTGAGATGCATTTACTATAAACACAACAAGCTGAACTGAAGTGTAAGATTCTGGGTACATGTAAATATTCTCACAGATAGCCCTGTAATGTTCCCGTCCACAAAGACAAAAGTGGGGAAAATCAACGTGAAGTAGGACAACCGAACTCTGCTGTGTTATTGACTCACAGTTGCGGTCCACGTCGCCTTTCAGACACGCCGAGTGGCCGTTCTCGGCGGACATCGTGAAAGCACCAGAACTTCAGGGTACCAGCTACGTGAGATCCACACCCTTGTGATACGCCGCAAACTGTGTGTCTGTAATGCGGCACTTTGGCTGTAAGAACCGGCACACTTCAGGATCTATTGCTCGACCATAAAGGGACGCTAACGTATAAAATTTTTAGACATTAATGATGGAGTGAGGTTGCTCTGAAGATAAAGGTCAAGATGGATGTGTGATATTATGGGGGGGGGGGAGTGTAAGTGGAGGTATTGCGACGCCTATAATTTCATACAAGGTTCTCAATTCTGATAGTAGGGCTGGGGGTCGGCGCTTGCAGATGAGGTGTTAGTAGACCCAGGACACGGGCACCCATTGCGGGGTCGATGTCGCCCGCTCTATGGCTTCCTCCACCCCTTTCACGCTCTCATCCACGTCGTTGTTCACCAGTATCAGGTCGAAGTAGTGCCTGTACATGCTGAGGATGGCGTCCGACTCCTTCTGGATCGTTTTCAGGGACTCGGACTGATAGGGATTGGGGGGGGGGGGGGGGGGGAATGGTCAGCTGTGCTGTCATGCTGGGGGGCTTTATTAAAAATACGTTAGAGCTCCAGCTCACCTGGTTTGCGCTGTCAGTGGGGGCGATGAACACCATGAGAGGGGCAAACTCTGCAGTACGGAGGAGTTTCAAGGTCTGCAAAAGAGTTTCGTACCATTTCACGGGCTTGTTTTCCTCACTCTCGCGCTTAATCCATGTAACACTGAAACAGTCGCAACGCACGCGTCCTTGGTTTGCAAACGGCTACCTGCGGCTCCACATCCAGCAGGGCGATCTTGTCCTGCTCGTGGATCTTCTGGATGGTCTCCAACTTGGTGCCGAACATGTTGCCCTGGAAGCTGCCGTACTCCAGGAGCTGGTTCCCTGTGATGCACTTGGTCATCTCGTCGTTGGAGATGAAGAAGTACTCCTTGCCATTTTCCTCGTCTTTCTTCTGAGGCCTGGTGGTATCTGCATTTACAGGGACGACAAGAAAAGGCTCACGAGAAGGCTCAGCTCGTCTTCTCGTGTAGCGTCATGACGGCACAGCCATACTCTACTCACGTGGTGCTGGGTACATGAATTTCTCAGGATATTTGGTCAGCAATGACTTTTTAATGTGGCTTCTTCCCACACCGGCTGCCCCTATAAAGATGAACAGGAAAGTTCACTGTCTTCTGATTGGACAAACACAGTAACAGTACTACCACCCTAGAGGAATGACCGCTCTCTCGTGATTGGATCACGCAGTGTCAGGTGCCGCCTTATTCGCTGAAGGTGCAGGAGTCACTGCTGTGAATTCCTGAGCTTACCGATCAATACTAAGGTCTTCCTCTTGAAGGCAGGCAGCTGTACCACCTCTTCATAGGAAATGACATCCAGCTGGTCAAAAACTGGGAGACAGAGAGATGTGCACACGCACGTGGTGAAGTAGGTAGACAAAAGGTACAAAAAGTCTCCGAATGATGCCGTTTTGGGGGAATTTTATCGAATCTCTACTTCGTTTAAAGACTCGACGACAAACCTGAACCGGCCTTGTCAGAGGACCTAGGTGGCGACTGATGAAACCCTTAATTAAAAGGGGCTTCGTCGCCAACATACATTCACCCCCCCCCCCGCCCCCAATCCTTCCACACAGCCTTTTATATAGCTAGATATGTCACAGAAGATTCCGGGGGAAAGATGACACTGCAGCAGTGACATGAAGAGAGGGAGATGCTTGCTCACCAGAGCTGTGCTTGGCGAGATACTTGTCTTTGCACTTCTTCTTCTTGCCAAAAGGACTACAGGATTGGCTTCCTGCGGTGGCCACTTTGGTTTTACTGGCCACACGCCTTGGGGGGGGGGGGGGGGGGGGGGGTATGGAGAGGAATAAAGGGAAAAAAGGGTAGGATGGGTTTTTAGAGAGAAAGTGAAAGGACAAAATGTGGGGTAATCCTGGGGGAATCCCTCACTGGTGCCTGAGCATTTATTGTAAGCAAACGCCTCTGGTTTGGATCGTACCATTCCTGGAGCTCCGGGGAGGGGATGAGTCCTGCAAAGTCGGCCACCGAGCTTTCCACTCGCCCTTGCCACCAGTTTGGGTCCTGCTTGTTGATGATTTGTATGACGTCACCGGTTTTGAACTTCAGCCCCGCCTCTTTGCAAGGAATGAGGTCATCCTTGGCTGGATCGTAGTCAAACTGAGCCCTGATGTACATCTGTGGAAATGGCAGGCATCACTGCTGTGAGGAGCCCAGCTAGTGATCTTACAGAGAATTCCGGAATGGTAAGTTTATCTTCTGCAGTATTTTCACATGGAAGATAAATCCAAGGGTGACACTGAAGAACTTCACACTGAACAAAAGCAGATTTGTTTTAAAGATTCTGCTTTAAAAAAAAAAAAAACATCAAATTAAATGAAAGTTGGGGACAAGAGAAAAGAAAAATCTGCAGGCATAAAGAAATTTTAGGATCTTGGTTAGTGGAAACGAACATTTTTCGATCCTTTATTTCCAGCCATTGTTAATCCATGTGGTTTTTGCCTTTAATACAGTTTACCAGAGAGCCAATGGCACAAATCATTTCCCTGGATCCTGATTAGCGGGCTTTTAATCACATTACTGCTGCCAGAGCAATGATTTGGCTGGAAGAAAAGAAGTTTCAAAAGATAATTATTCCAAGATCAAGAGACCAGTGACGGAACATGAATAAGAGTTTGGTAAACATTGCCATCACTTACCACACTGCCAACGGCACTTATTTTTGTAGCGCTAATAGTTTTGAAAAACTCAATTTTTGTTTCTAAAACGCGTTTTTTTTTTTTTTTTTTTGTTTCACTAAATTTTAAATACTAACATCAGATCCATGATGAGGTTTTTTTATATATATACACTGACAGATGCGAGTTCGGTCAAAAATGCGTTTAAAAGCGGTTTACAATGTGGGTTGTCGTTACGCAGTTTGGCCAGCTGATGGCAGAATGAAACACGCCTCCTCGTGTTTCCATTCACACTAGAAAAATCTAAAAAGAATTCTCTACGGAAGGTAGTAGTGGAATCTAATGATCGAATAGTCACCTGCTTCATTCATTTGGCTTAGAGGAAGACCGGCCTGACAAAGAACAAATTTTTGTTTAAATGGAGTGATTTTTGTTCAAGAGAAAGCAAGGCTGCTGACTACATAGGAATAATTAAAAAAAAAATCATACATCTCTCTGCTTAATTTTCAAGCATGTTTGAGCTATTCCAAGTGCTTACTAAGCACATATATTAAATAAGATGAACACTAGTTACCTTAAAATGTGAGCAACAGGGTTCAGATTACAGAAAAATGTATAGGCAATGTTAGACAGTATTATGCCGATACTTCTATATCCATCCATTGATCCATCCACTCTCTGTACCCACTTGCCATATGCAAGACCCTTTCACAAATCCTGTGGGGTGCCAACCCATCGCATTTCACGTACATTTTCATGCCAAATTTTGCTCATTACTCATGCACATTTCACTATGATCGAAACGAGCATGACACACTGAGAGAGAGAGATAAATAAAAGCCTGATTTCAGATCAGACTTCTTTTGGAATATGTAGCACATGCTTGAAAATTATTTTTCTTGTACTGCTCGCATTTAGAATTCCATTCCAGACAAGGACTGTCCTAACGTCGTGTTGATTGGGCAACTAAATCTAATCATTCGATTAATATCATGCGCCGGTTTTTAGGATTATAGGACGTTACCTCACAGGTAAGTAAGCGGGATTGCTGCTTGGGAATAATCTTCAGAGTCACCACGCCATTTGTGTCTTTCTGCAATGGATGAATTTCAAACAGATTCACTTCGGCACGTTTTCAAACAGGCTGGACAATTTTATCTGATGGAATATGTGGAAATTTAGGCAAATTTAGTTATTTTAGGATGCCCCTCCCAACCCAAAAGTGCAGACTTGCCAGGATCTTTTGAAGTTGGTCGACTGACTGGTTGGCGACACTCTGTCCGTTGATCTCTGCTATCTCATCCCCTTCATGCAGTGACCCTGAGTGAAGACACGATGGGGAACCAATCAGTGTTGAGCTATGAATGTCACGGTGACATAAAAGACCGGGACCAACAATGAGCGATGATAAGAAAGACCGGCGTCACTGTGAAGGCATCCAACACGCTACCTTGTCTGTGCACCATCCCCCCGTGCAGTATTCTTGCGACTGTGCATCTCTGTTTTTCGTTTAACTTTAGCGTTACACCCTTCAAGTAGAGAAAGACAAAAGCAATGGATCGTTAAGTATAAAGAACACAAAAGGTCAAATTTACATCCCATGTGGAACATTCACATTTATCCTGCAGTTGGTATTACTTTAATCTGTGAGTTTTCACAGCTAAAATTATATATAGAAATAATGCATCATCTGTTATTATGGTAACACTTAAAGTTGTCATCTATAACGCATTATACCTTCACAATGCATTAAAACAGCTGGTATAAGAATTGATGTTTTTGAGGTTTTGTCTCCCCCTATGTGTGAATCAGGTGTATTGCTTGTGCCTGACGGGGCCCCCTTGGCCGTTTACCATGGGCTCTGAGGGATTTTTCTCGAAGGCCACCTCGCGCATGGTGCTCTCCTCTTTGCCATTCATCAGGCTGCCGTTGGCGTACACCTCTTCACTCTTGGAGTCGTGCATCTGCGCCGTCGCTGCCTGCGAAGGACACACTGCCACGTTAAGTCACTGAACACAGTAGCGTCCGCTAAGAAAAAAAAAGAATTCAAAAGATATAACCCATTAAGGGGGCGGCATGGTGGTGCAGTGGTTAGCACTGTTGCCTCACACCTCTGTGACCCGGGTTCGAGTCTCCGCCTGGGTCACATGTGAAACTGCCCATAGGTGTGCATACGTGAGTGACTGGTGTGTGAATGTGCCCTCGATGTCAATGTGCTCTGGGTTGTTCCCTGCCTAATGCCCATAGTGTCATGCCCGGCTCGTCCGCTCCTCGTGTGTGCCCCTGCTTACCCACGTGTGCTTCCCCGATTGTACCCAGCTGTGTCTAGTTACTTTGATCAGTCCTGTGTATTTAAGTCCTGGTCTTGCTTGTCCCCCCTGTCCGTCATTGTAGTTTGTTGTGGTCTGATGCTTCCTGCTGCCCGTTTGGTGTTCCCCGTTCTCAGACCCAATTAAAACCCTAGTTTTGCCCCGTATCTGCCCTGTTTGCCTGTTCCTTACCCGCCTACCCGCACGATCGCTGCTGTGCCTGCCCGCGATCGTGACACATTGCTTCCAGGATAGGCTCCGGACCCCCCGCGACCCAGTAGGATAAGCGGTTTGGAAAATGGATGGATGGATAACCCATTAAGCTCATGTAAAGCCTGTCAGAGCCAATAAATTTAACGAGGAAATTCAAGGACATAAAAAAAATAAAATTTGCTTCCACATTCAGAATGTTCATTTTTCCGTAAAAATTATAAAAATTTTTTGCCTACGGTTATTAACATTTCCGCTTAAAAACTTCCCAGAGGATAGCTAGGCAGCAGGTACACGTACGTTAATAAGCCAGATTTCCATTCAGGGATGAGCTGTTATGTACACAGTCATTTTTTAACGTGAATACGACTCGGATCTTTAAAAGCTTTTATTTTTTTGACATTTGTGTCTCCCCGCAGCCATGTTTAATTAGGAGTTTTAACATATGCTGTGGGTTAAACATTAATCCCACATTTTTAACACCTCATTAGACTGTGACAACTTAGGCCAGTGGCCTGTGCCTGGCATGCGACGTTGCTATGGAGACCGGAGGCGGCTACAGCGCCAGGCCCCATGTCATCGCTTATACAAAAATAAAGGGGCCCCCGTAAAGCTTAAAAACCCCCATTATGTCAGTAAACGGCATCCCTTAACGTTGGGCCAGCTGTGCGGTTTCGGGCCAAGCGGGTCTGTGTGAAGGCATTTCACGGGCAGCGATATTTTTAGACTGATTCATACAACAGGGCAGAATGTAAACGTTACACATCTAGCGGGTTAAGGGCCTTGCTGAAGGACCCGCAGGTGTGCCGAGGTCGGGCTCGAACCGGCGACCTTCCAACCACGGGCGCAGAGGCTTAGCCCACCGAGCCACGTGCTGCCCTCAGGAGATAAAACATGGATTAATATGGGAATATGAGAGGAGAAATGAGATCGTGACCCACACAAAAGGAAAGCAGCTATACAAGATAGGGTGCAGGTCCATTACACAGGAAATCAATACCTGTATGTGAAAAGAAAAATATCCGTACGCCTGTGATAATGGACGGACAAAAGGCTGTTTCTGCTACCCTGATGATACGTATCAGTCGGTCCTGCACATTTCTGCAAAACACCACACACTGAACTGAACTGGAACGAATAACAGAATTATACACAAAAAAATAAAGGTCCCAGATTCACGCACAGTGGTTGTTACTTCATTATGACTAACACCTTGGTATACAGGCCTGCTTTGTAGTGTAATTTCCTTTGTTATGAGTAATGTGGTTTGAAGGGAAACAGAAGCTGTGAATTCAGGGTGAGAAGCGCGGACGTCGATTCCGCAGCTCGCAGAAGACTCCGGAAAATACCCTCTGAGGCGCACGCAGTCCTCGTCTGTCGGCAGAGGAAGGCCGGGCTGCTGCTGTTTTACTGCACGTCCTAAAGCCTTTTGCATGGAAGTAGCTTTTTGCATAGTCAGCAAATCCAAAAGAGCGGGAGCGGTTTTCACGGCGATTCGGCGCCCTTGACGTCACGGACTGCGGCGTGCCGATGTGAAAGAGGAATTTACAGCCCTTATCTCAGCTGTTTGCTAAAGGACACTTGCACGCATTTTAAATCACCTGCAAGTATCTACAAAAGGCATAATACATAGAGTGCGTATTTCTGTTTTTATCTCTGGAGGTGTCACAATGCCTGATACGGATTCCAGGTTCCCCAAATGAGAGGCTGGTTGTCTGCTTCCTGGGTGAACGGCATTCTGGGATTCCCGTCTGTTGCCATCGTGCCCTAGAATGACCCGCGTTCCACTCTGTCACGTGGCTGGCCTGGTTGCTGCTTATAAAAGGGCTTTATGGGGCACCGGCTGTAACCGGGCTTTTCAGCGAGTCAGGCTTATCGCCACACCCTGCAGTTCACAACCGGCAGGACTTAACCGGCTTAAAAACGGCCCAGGTTATTTCACCAAGGCAATTCTGATCATTCTGACCAAGGGTACAACAGCCTGGTTCACCTTTAGACTTCAGCAGACAACCTCCGAATTATGAGGCCACGTTTTCCACCCGATATACCCATGCTGTTATGCTCCTAGGGGTTTATTCCAGGAGATCATTTGGTCTTGTATACCAGAATAATGAATACAGACACTCGATTCACATGACAAACACAAGACATGTTACCATCGAGTTAAAAATATGCTCCATACTAGAACTTTAAAAGATGTTTCATTCAGGGAGGGGAGCAGTGCTGACGTCTTTTGTTATCTTTGACATATCCATAACATGTTTAACCAACCATCTTGGAAATTAGACGTGTGTATATCATGTATATCAATTTACATCTCCACTGAAACATTTCGTGCCCGTATCTTGTTACGAAACAAAAGGTTATTCGCTGAATGACCTTGGTTACATAATTTCTTTTGGGATAAAGTTAGCCTTCTGTCTATGATATGGGATTTAACAGGACAAGAACAAATTTATAAGTATATCTTAGTGCACTTATACCGAACTAATCTGTGGGTCAGCATCTCCAGATCAGGGGAGGAAGCAGGCACATACACAATCTAATATTCATGCCAGGGGAAATTTTCAGAGGTGAATCATCTTTGCCAGGTAGCCCAAGTACAAATCGGATTAACCGTCTCCTGGACTCTTTAACGTAAATCTTTCCATTTTGACTCACTAAACCCATGTCACACTGGTCAGATTCATCTCTAGCACTGGCTATTTAGCACGCCGACAGTCAAGTACGGTCCGGGGATGCGTTAAACTATCTGACCCAATTAACCTTCTTAACAGAGAGACAGAAATAGACCCTCAGATCAAAATAAAAAAAACATGCCTTCTTGATACGGGTCTTTACATCTTTACGTGATGACGGGTCACGTGTGTATCGGTCTGTTTTCTGTTCCTGTCAGGTTTATGCTCCGGCTGGTTAGTCTTGCCGTCGAGTAAATAACAGGACAGGAGAAAAACACACTAAAGGCAGAGTCTCCCCCTGCTTACCTCTGACATTCCGCAATGCACCCAGATATAAAACTGTCGCTTTGCACAGACGAGGCGACTTGTGCGTATTGGCCTTCCCACACAGAAAGATTCCGCAAAATCTCAAAGACCAGGCCCATGTGGACAGGCCAGTGACAGCTCGGCAGCCTTGGCGAGTCAGAGGAGAATGGGGCTTGGTTTTCACCCTGCAACTTCATGATCTTCCTTCACGGTACAGAGATTTTCATCAATGTATGAACCCACACTGTGTGAAAAATTACTGTGGGATATCAAGCCTTTGCGGAGAACCATCTCTTCAGCATGCACTCATCGCTTTCTTTTTCCGTTTTCATATAAAAGATGACAGATATTTAATACAGTCATGCAATAATGTTTATCTATGCTGACGAATCAATTTCTTTGAAAAATAATGGCACGGACCAGACTACCCGCTGTCACTCTCATTCATCTGTCTTTTCCACTCGTCATCGGACCAGAGAGCAAAAACGGGGAAGTTTCAAGTTTGTCGGCGTGATTTGCTGATTTTGCAAGTCAGGCAAAGTGCCCCCAGAATCAGACTGCTGCTCCCTTAGTGACTGGAGTGGAGAAAGAGGAATAAAGGATTAAGCACTTAAACGATTACTCAATTAATCTTCACCGCCGTGCTTCTGGGAATTTTCTATGGTCTCTCAATCGACTGAGAAAAAAAACACGTGTGTGTGTGTGTGTGTGGGGGGGGGGGGGCGGTAGACAGGTCATAACTGTGATCTTCAGCACCAAATCCTCCAACCCTGACCCCTACTTCCAGTACAACTTCTTGGAAAAAAACAGAAATTTACTTATCTCTTAACAAAAACCACATCCTTGCCTTAGCAGTTAAGGTCCTTGGCTAATAGCCACGTTTTGGGCACGAAATAAGGAAATTACCACTTTATAACCTTGGTCCTGTTCCACATTATACAGCAACATGAGAAGCAGCTGCTGGTAGCTGACACTGGAAAAGCAAAAGCAAAAGAATATTTAAAAATCTGCCAGAAGATAGCAATAAATCCAGAATTATAGAAACAAATTGTACCCAAACTAATTTCAAACCAAAATTTAAATAAATACTCTACGTGGGCAAAATAGATTTCAAAATACTGCTCTTGGAATAACTCTGGGTATGCGTGGAAAGAAATCAGATAAGATTCAGATAAACAGCTGAAAGTGCGCTGTAAGAAGGCAGAGAAGGAGCGATGCAGGGCGTTATCAGACAGGCAAGGACACAATTATAGGTACAGGACGCGCAGAACTGCTGGTCCTGACCCTGACCCGGGCCGACCCGAGGGGTGGGGGGACGTCACATGTCGGTAGGAAGTCAGACGTCAGTCTAAAGGTCTGTTTGCGCTGTCAGGATAATGAGTATCTTGTCACTGGAAAAATAATGCACGTGTCAGCTAAAGTATAGTCTAGCGAAGCATTTATTTTCCTTTTTGGCAAGTTAGGAATGTGCGCATGCGTCGCTGCACGACCAAAAGGCGACGGCAATGGTCGTGTTAACCTTGCTTTATAAATGAGCTCGCATTCGTCAAGGACTGCAAAACGTGTACAGACGGACCTCCGTATATGAAAATATGCTAAATGTGTAATGTAAAGTATCCTCCGGGGTAGATGTGGGATCCTTTAAAGTGAACCGCGTGAGCGAAATGCGTGCGATTTTACGGTAATTATCTGAGAAATCCGAAGGAGCATCTGCTCATGTATGAAAACAAGGGAAGGCCGCAGATGGTGTGAGATACAAGGGGTGTCCCCTGTATTACAGACTGAAATTAAAAGCAGAAGGCACTTAATTTAAAAAACCGGAAAAGAATTTCTCTCGCAGACTGTTCGTCTAACTTTTTGTTCTTCTGAAGAGCAAATCGACTCCGGGTTCAGGATCGGATAGATACATGTCCTGGAACAAACTGCCAAGAAATGGCATCCCTGATGATGAAGAAGCGCAGTTGCTGTTCCGAAATTATTCTCGCACCTCATGAAAGTTACACTTCCCGTTTCTGGGTTTCCAGACAGCAAGGCTGTCATATGAGTAACCGAAAAAGGCGCAAATTGGGATAATTCTGTGTCAATGAACCCCCCTCCATAAAAATTCAACTTAAAAAGACCAAGAAACATAAGTAAGTTGCTTCAATAATAGAATATAGAGTTTGGTCAGATTACAAAGTTAAAGGAAAAAATGCACTCGAGGCTACAATTTAATTGGAACCAGCTTGTATTTGCTTGACAATAACATTTGTCTCCTGCCTGCAATTTGAAAGACAGGTTCTTCTACAGCAGGTTGGTGCCTGTAGCTGGGTACGTATTTGGACATACTAGTATACTAGACTCATATTAGTTGCTTCAGAACCATTTTATTTTTAACAAATCATGTTAAAGCATTATGCCGCATAACTCAAATAAGTATCTCTCCAACAAAAACTTATTACGCTTTAATCAAAAAGTGATAATACACATTACAGAAGATAGAGAAATATGAACAACACACTAAAGTCATGCCTTGTTAAACTCCGGTTACGGCTGCTCCTTTTCGGCCCAACCCCCCAGTCCCTAATGGCGAGGCATTGTCTTGGTCGTATCCAGAGGGTAAAAAAACACTCTGAGCGTGTATTGATCCGTGCTGGAGCTGCAGGGTCATGCCAGTTAATCAGCAGCAGGAAAAAACGCCCAAGAATTAGCCTGTCTGCGGAACAATAAGGGGCGATGAGCAAAAAATAAAGAGAAGCGTCAGAAAACACTTCGTGTTGATGGGCTGTACGAAAGGCACACGTCAGTCAATTTGGCCAGAAGGCACGTGGGGAGGTTTAGGTAAAACCTGAGGAAGCGGTGCTTCTGGAGATCGGTGAGCAACAGGAAAGCCGTTAGCAGAACCTAGAACATGGGCTCTGTGCTTAATCGTTATTTTAGGTGTTCGCTCAGATCGGCCTGTAGAGGGAGAACCGACAAAGGAGAAAGTTTGGGGAATTTTGGGGGAATATAATACGAATCCATTACTTGCCCCCCCTTTTTAACCTGCTGCATGTTCGGACAAACCCCCCCCCCCCCCCCCCCCCCCAAAGAAAAAAAACAGACGAGGCCAAAGACATTTGAAGAAGGCTGCTTGTATTTTATGTGAAAGGATTAATCCACTGCAGTACATGACTCAGAGCGTGCCTGCAAGGGTGTGATTTCTGATAGGTTCGCAATCCAGAAGTGAAGAACAGCCTAGAATCCACATGCCCCATACACGCAAAAATCCCAGAGGATTAGCCCCCACACACTACCAGGGAAGTCCCATAAATCTAGCTAGACAGCAGCGTATTCAAAAACACGTGGCATTAAATTTGACGTTTGCGAGTGCTGGCTTTAAAACGAACAGCTCGCGACCTTCGTAAGCGTACCGAAGGGTGACTGTAATATGTATTATAGCTGAACTCGTTCAGCTCGTCTGAACCGTCAAGTTGGAAAGAACAATTAAATGGTGTGTAATGAGGTGTGTAAAAACTCATTTACGGCTCTTATCCTTAACAGGACACATGTCTGTTGTCTGATTTAGTGAAATCAGATTCGACGTCAACCTGAAGCTTCTGAATGGCCTTTCTGAATGGTGTTTCAATTTGAGAGGAGGTTTAGGGGCAAATTTCACACAACCCCACATAAGGCTCTTTCTTTTTTGCATCTCCATCCAGGACGAACCCGATCACTTAATGCTTTTCTTCCGTCTTTTCACTTCTGAGCAGAACACAAAAAGGTTAGTGCCTCGTTTGCTTGTTGGCAGTGCCGTCAAGGCTCTCATTCTAGAAGACCACCTCCCTCTGACACAAGAGAATCCCATCAGCGCAGCCTCTTGTTTGATTACTCAATGGCCATTCAAGTCAGGTAAATCTTTCAGAACAAGGCCCCATTGTATGTTCTGTCTACAACGTTAAAGTCCCTGACGGGTCAAGGCTCGCTAGAAAAACGCCAAACGCCCCAATTTTTCTTAAAAACCCTTGTTAAAAAGCACATGCTGTTGATCTTCTAGCTTGGGTCCCACTTCAACAGCTAGGTTTTTATAAAAAAAAGGGAAATACCGAAATTTTGAAGGGATTTAATGTCCCCGGTTGGTAAAGATCAGGCCGAAACAGTATCACCTCCTAATATTCAACAAATAAGACTATCACTGTTAACTGTGCTTCAGTGTATGTATGCATTACATGACAAATCAAACGACAAATTTAAATTACACAAGATAATAAGACCAGATTTTCGAATTATTGTTTTTTTTTTTTTTTTTTTTTACAAATCCTTGGTCATGTTAATATTACATTCAGAATATGGAATGATACCATTACAAGTTATATAATGATTTGTTGTAGATTCACATTACATATTGCATCAGTGATTTCGGGACCGAGTGTGCTTTGGAGCGTTAGTTTCGCAACTTGACGTGTTTACCAGTTTCTGTTATTAGCTATTAAAAACCATTAACAACAAACGCTACAATACAGGCTGACAACATGTAAACTACCGCTGTCCCCAGCAACATTTCACGTTGAGACAAATTGCAGCGGTCAAAATACACGATTAGTGAAGAGCAGGCTTTTAAAAATAGCGCAAGTGACTTATTGCATAAAAGTTCACAGTGGCATTACAGCGATGATCCCCAACTGGGTAGTACCAGAATAAACCAGCGCATTCTGATCCGGTCCGCCGCAGAGCTTTTTACGCATCGGCGTCTCAGCAAAACGCTTCTGAGATTCCAGTAAAAAGCCAACGATCGATAAATACAAATGCCGATATATACATATGTTTAATGATACATCTGTATACTGCCTGAGACATAAGTACGCTGACTGACACGTATGTAAACACGGTTAACACTACGGATGTAACGGATCGAGTATGTGGAATAAAAACCCGGTCCACGATCGTCCTACCTTTTCGGCTTTGGGTTTGTTTTGCAGCAGCTGTTGCAGGTAGAGATCGGAGAGGGCTGTCCGCAAGCTGTTGACCTGTTCAAATACGGCCGCCGGTTCGTTTTTATTGGATTTTAAAGTCATCGCGACTGGTTTGTCAACAAAATAACTCGCTAAAGCAGGGGGGGCAGGTGGGGGGTTGATTTTGCCCTTCTACAAGCTCCTCACGGAAACTAACCAGGCGTCAAAGGACCGATAAAGTGGCCCGGCAGTTTGATAAAACGCAGTCCCGGGTTAAAGTCCCTATGCTCGGGGGAGATCGGCGGCACCCGGCACTGACCAAACACAGCTGACAAAGCACATAAACACACAGTGATGATGGGGGGGGGTGTATTGCAGCTTCCTTTAGTGCAAGTTACGTGCTGCTGACAAAGCATGGGGATCTACCAAGCAGGCACGAACGGGGGACGCGACCGGTACCGGCGCCGCGCTCAGTTTAATCCCAGCTGGCGGAACCGAGCGCTTTTCGCTCCTCATCTGCTCCTCGTCGTTATAAGTTCAACGAGAGACGCCGCACAGCACAGTACACGGTTATTTCCATAATAACCCCCGTACAATGGTGTTTCCCAGAGATGGCTGTATATGTTTTTATATGTGTGGCTATCTAATAGACACAGCAGAACGGTTTCTGAAAGAGAAGGATCGAGACGATTTGTAATAGCCTTGAGAATAAATATTGATAATATAGTCGTGTTTCGGTATGAAGTACAGTAATCGGATTACTCAGTGCGGTAATTCTATCTTTGAAAGCGTAGGTTTCATGACGATAGTTGGGTCGGGTGGTCGTTGTGGGCGCAAAGCCACAATAATATTTTCAAGGTTTGATAAATCATATTTATCAAGCTGTTATTATCAACTGATCCTTCCATGTCAGGACATGTATTTATCGCTGTGGATATAGTCGCTTGTTTAATTGGCATAATTGACGGAAATGTGTATGTTCGCCATTCAAAAGAAACAGGAGCGTGTTTCCTTTACGTTTATGAATGAACAAAAAAGTTAACCAAATTGCAGTGTTTTACGTTTTATGAAAAGAAATCTCAGCGGAAGGAGAGTTCACAGAAACGTGTCTGGGGGAACTTGTGCGCGAGACTGTGGAGTTGACAGGCATTTAGGGTGGCATTCTTGATAAACTGGGTTAATCACCCGTAATAAACGGTGCATCCGGTTTGCAAGTAGCTAGATTATGGGACAGATGGTGAAATAAAAGGTCACTAAGCTCGAAAGCCATTTCCAGATGGGTTTGCTCTACTGTCTTGAATGCGGTAGTTAGGCACTGAGAGCCTTTTTATAATACGGATTGTATATATTATTTAATGGTCTTATAGCGACACCCAGTGGATGAATGTACAACGACTTTCATTTAACAAAGCCGCGTTACTTATCAGTAAGGCGTTCTTTATATAGAAATAAAGATGTTTTATTTTGTGTTAGCTTTTTACTGCTGTTTCACGCGTAACGAGAATGCACGAAATGGGGGATACGATTCCTTTTTTTGTGGCTAGCCGGTCGGACTGTTTCTAAATTTGCCATAGGCCAATATACGTTTAAGTGTTACTAGATGTTAGGTGACATTAAAATACATTGTAAGCTATTGCAGGTTTACAGTGTCGTTACATCGCTACGCAGTACAGAGTTTGAAATGCAGCGCGTAAAAATACATTTTAAATATATATTTTTTTTTTTTGTAAAAGTCGACGATGATGATGATGATAGAAAATGGTGATAATGATGAGATGAATGAACATGGACCAGTGCTCTCAAACAGGAGCTGTACTTAACATAACTCATGGACAATTCTGCTGCTAAAGACTTGTTGTGATTATGAAAATATAGGCCTAATATCTCAGCAGTAATAGCAATTCAGATCAGTACATGCAGCCAGCTGACATCAAGCGGGTCATACTCTTAAGTTCAAGAGTTTATTAATCGTTCACACAGTTAAGTAGGTACAACGCGCAGTGATCTGAAAATGTTCCTATTGCATTTTTTCTTCTTTACATTTTGGTATTTATGGCTGCCGCACACCGGTTTAAAAAAGCGGACACGTGCAAATCAGTAATTTTCCAAAAAAACTGAACTGTGAAAAACCCAGGATGATTTTCTGAAGCGATATACATCTTGCTTTTTTATCTTGCTGATCTGTGATTGTTTCTTTTAAATGAGTCAGGTAACAAATTTATGCGATTCCTTTTGGCAAAGATGACAGAGATAAGTACAGAAAAATGAAAAGTAATTTGAAAAGACAGACATACTGGAATGTTTTATCTGGTGCTACTAAGCTTGAATTCAGTGGAATTATTTATAAAAAGCAAGTCTGAGCATTTGTGATATTAGCAAATGGACACCGTTTTACAAACACAAAAATCTGATGTGAGACAACTGATTATCTCAATTGATAATCGTTTGGTTACCTTCAGTAGATCTCCACGGTTTTTTTTTTTTGATAATCTTCTCTGAAAAAACACCTTGCGGGAAGACCTTTCAGACTTTCAGTTTTACTCTGCCCTGCGTTACGATGTTGTGAACTTTAGCTTTAAATGCCAGTTCGCCCAATTCCTGTATTCATAGTTCTCAGACAATGACATGTCAAAGTCCCCTTGTACTTTTGTTTGTTTACATTAATATTCATACAAAAAGACAGATTGCATTTATCTGTTGTGACGTATAGGCATCATTATTGTACCATCGCGCAAGGCAATGTCACGCAACATATAACATCCCACAAAGGATGCTGCGACCGTTTGAGGGCTGTATTGTCATGTCCCAACTGACTTATCTAAATATCTGAAACGCATTTTCAGCAATCCAGATGTCCTTTCAATTACAGTACGTGCTTAATTCTGATAATGAACTCCAAATCTTTTTTAATGATACAGTTTGTACTTTACTTAATATACTTTTTCTTTTGGTGGTTCATTAAGCAGTATGATTACGTGAAAGGACCGAAGCACTCTATAAAAAACATATTTAACTGAAATAAAAGAAAATGACACAAAAACCATTTGTGCATTTCGAGCGCATACCTGCGACTAGCGTCCTGCACCCGCACGTTTCTAAAACGCGCCGCTTTAATACCGTTTAATAATGCAACTGACTTTACACTGGGTGTTTGTTGATCAAAAGCCCAATGAGGTTGCGCTTTATTAAAACAGCAACTCGCCGACAACGCGCCTGGCTACGCCTCAAAATACCACTCTTACGAGCATGGGTTGAAAATGAGCAATGCGCTGGTACGAAACTAGCAAAACTACGCTTTGCGCAGGTGGGAATATAGAGACATCAGACAATGAGAAGCGAAATCGTCTGGTTTAATGAAAGATTTAACTGTTTAGCCACAGTTCCCAATGGAATGTTTGGCAGAAACTAGGCACTAAGCACCACCTCGCTGATATAATCTGTACAGTCAAACACTGTGGTGGCAGCATCATGCTGTGGGGATGTTATTCTGTGACAGCAACTGGGAGACTAGATGTGGAAAAATATAGAGCATTCCTCAATGAAAACCTTGTGAAAGTTCCGGAGGGGCCCAGCCAGGGTCCGGATCTGAACTCAATAGAGCATCGCTGGAGAAACCTGAAAATGGCTGTGCAGCGATACTCCAAGTTCAGCCTGGTTGAGATTGAACGATTCTGTCAGGATGAATGGGAGACACTTCCAAAAATAAGGTATGCCAGACTTGTAGGGTTTTGCTCAAAAAGACTTGAGGCTGTCACTGCTGCCAAAGGTCCTTTAACCAAGTACCAAGTAAAGGGTCTGAATACTTATGCAAATGGGATATTTCAGTTGATTATTTTCCACAGTTTTTCTCAATAGCTTTGGAGCATTTCTCAAATCGCAATTAACGTTTGCAAAGCAACGCGTGTAATCCCCATAATCACAACGTCACTTCTACACAGCAGAACATCATTTGTCATTGCAAATGGTTTTGTATAATTGTCATCATTTGACACAATTTTCAGTACCCTAGTCTTATTGGTCAAAACACATTACATAGTTCCACATTATAATAAACTATATTTGCATGTTGTATTAGTCACCCCATGCAAAACAATTAATGAAGCTATCAAAATGATTTAAAAATATATTCCATAAATTGCAGTGATACAGCATTGTGTTTCAAGACATAATTCTGTTGTTCTTGTATTGCCATTTTGCCTTTTTCATGTTATATATGTTTGACTTTTGTTGTTTGCTGAGACGAAGACTGGACTCCTTAGGCACTGTGTCTCTTCAGGGAATCCTTGGGTTTGACTTTGTGTTGAATGAGCGGTTGTTAGAGTCCTGAATGAGGCTCATCACCTGCATTATGAGGGAGCGTCAGTTACGGCACTACGGCCATGTGGTAAGTTTCCCTGAGGGCGATCCGGCTGGACCAGGCCTAGGGGACGCCCACGTGACACCTGGCTGCAGCAGATGGATGGACATTTCCGGAGGGTGGGACTGTATCTGCCTGGGGGGGGGTCGCTGGCCAGGATCCCGACGAGTTTCGCCATGTGGTGGGTGTGGCAGCTCGCTGCATCAGTGCATGCTCCCCAACCTGACCTGTAAATAGATAGTCCATAGAAGATAGTAGATGTTTTATACTTGAAAATTCAGCAATTGGAAATGGTTTCTATATCTTAGTTTCCTTGAAAGAGCTGACATTTAGTTTGATAACGGCTTCACCCACGAGCATTTGGTTAAGGCACCGTAGCAGGAAGTTAGCTGACATGTTTGCCCTGGGCAGGGGCGGACCCTGGCAATCGCCCAAAGATGCGTCTTCTGATGCCGCCCCCTTGCCCTCCTCTAGAAAGACCCCAACCTCACTGCTTTCACTGCAGCTGGGTCGACATTATGCACTCGAGCATATTGGGCAGTGACGTTTCACAAGGGCACTATGCGGGCTGCGACCAGCACTGCTTCACTGCTTCTGGGGCTGTGGGCTCCACCGTCATGACTCCTCTGTCCAGTTCATCCCATGCCAGTTCTGCGCAGTGAGATCTGGAATCTGCGCAGGTTAGGTTAGTAGTTTCACTTTCTTCATTAGGTATTTCTTGCACAGTTTCAAGGCGTGTTTTTTTGGTAACCATCTTGCTGAGCAAAGAAGGACCACCTACTCACCAGATCGCAGCTCCGTCACCAGCAAAGTAACCTGTGTGCGAACCCACATACTGTCTCCTCCATGCTTGACAGTGGAACCTCAGTAACAGAACAAATATTTCAAATTTAGACTCATTTGTCCACAGTCACATTTGTGATAATTTTCTTTATGTGAAACATGTTGTGTAGCTCCTGTTTCAATACTGCTTATACTGGTACCACAGCATTCACTGGAAGCTCAGCCTAGCTGAACTTAAGCCTAGGTTACTCCATGATAGCAGATACAGTTGAGGCCAAAATTATTAGCCCCCCTGGAATCATGGAACATTTTCCTAAACTTCTTCCCAAAGTTTGCAACATCGATGAAACTTGATATAATCAAACATCCACCAGTGCTATTTACTAGCTTTTGATACATTTTGTAATATAAAATATATTTTTAGTCTTGCTTTATATCAAATATAGTAAAAAAATGGGGTGGTCAAAAATATTAGCCCCATGTTAATGTTTGCTTTCAAAACCCACCCACACTAATTAACCAATCAGCTTTGAAACCACACCTGTGCAATAAATTGGCTTCCTAACAATACCTGCAGTCAATTGGCTTCCTAACAACACTCAATCAGCATAAAAAGACTCCCAAGGAACAGGGCTCTTGAACATATGAGAGGGACTACTGTTACTGACCATGCCAAAGACAAAGGAAATCAGTCTGGAGCTCAGAAAGAAGATAGTAGAGGCTCACGATAAGGGGCAAGGCTACACTGCCGTTTCCAAGTGATTCACAGTGTCTAGAACTGCTGTATGTTGCATCATTGCCAAGTACAAGGAGACAAATTCTGTTAGAAGCAAACCTGGCCGTGACCGTAAGCGCAAGATTTGAAGAACTCTGGAGAGAAAAATAGTCAGAGATGTCAGCAAGGAACCCCGGACATCTGCCAAGATGATTGTTGCTGACCTGGCCTCTTCTGGAGTTGATGTTTCAAGGAACACGGGGCTCTTCACCATGGTGGGCTTCACGGCCATCGTCCCAGAAGAACCCCTTTACTCAAAGAGCGGCACATCACAGCCCGACTGAGGTTTGCCCGTGAACATTTGAAATGTAAAGATGATTTTTGGAAGTCTGTGCTTTGGTCTGATGAGACTAAACTGGAACTGTTTGGGCACATGGATGTTGCTTATGTTTGGCAAAGAAAGGGACAGGCCTTCAACCCTAGGAACACAGTTAAACATGGAGGTGGGAGCATCATGCTGTGGGGCTGTTTTGCAGCCTCAGGCACAGGGAGCCTCAGGCACAGGGAGCCTCAGGCACAGGGAGCCTTGTTCGGGTGCATGGCATCATGAAAAAAGAAAATTATGTTGACATTCTGAGGGAGAATATGCGGAAATCTGCTCGTAGTCTAGGCTTGGGTCGTCGCTGGGTCTTCCAACAAGACAATGACCCAAAGCATACATCAAAGGATACCAAAACCAAGATCTTGGAGTGGCCCTCAGAGCCCAGACCTCAATCCCATTGAGAATCTGTGGCGAGTGCTCAAAGTGAATGTCCATGCTCGGAAACCACGCAATTTGGACCAGCTAGAACAATTTGCAATGGAGGAATGGACCAAAATCCCTCAGGAGACCTGTGCTAATCTAGTAAAGACCTACTCTAATAGATTGTTGTCAGTTGTGGCTCAAAAGGATACAGTATTGACTATTGATGGGCATGGGGCTAATAATTTTGGATGTCTCATTTTCGCCCTTTCTTGTTTCCACTCAGTGTGTCAATAAAATATCCAAACTACAATTAGTGGACTTTGTTATTTTGGACACAGATACGCTTTAAAAAACAAACATTTGTTGTTAATGGTCATTTTCATATTGGAATCAGGAGTGTTGCCTAATTTCATAAGGGGGGCTAATAATTTTGGCCACAACTGTATGTTTGTATTGGGCTATTAACCTAATTGGTACGTTACTTGGAGCTTCTGCTAAATATAGTAAATGTAATGTAACTGTCATTATACACAGTGTAAAGCATATGTAATTATCAATATATGCACGTGTACTCAAACTTTTCATTGATACTGGATATAACCATTGCACCAATCAGTGCTAAGAGACAGATCGCTCACAAATTAATTTAGCGTGCCCAGTTTCAGAGAAAATTCGGCCTGGACGAAGACGTTAATTGATAAATAATTTTTGAAAAATAATTCTCAGCTGTGCTCAGTGTTTAATTTAATTACACCACTGATTACTTAAAATGTCAGGCTTCTTTTTGCAGTACAGCAATGTAAAAAGGGGTCGAATTGTAGGTTTCGAAAGGGCACATTTTTTATTCTTGAGGTTGCCGAGGACGTGCGGTGAAATGCAGCATGGAAAGTAGGAGGAGCGCCAGCATTCATTACCCGTAATCAGTTGTGCGGTGCAGCCATCGCTTACTGGATTGGTGCATCATACGTTAGTTAAGAGTAACAGGAAACCGTGGTTTGGAGGATCGACTTTGTTTGAAGGGTCTACTGAGGCGGCAAATACGTAAGAATCATGTTTCCCCCAGATTATTTTCGTTTATTTAGCACAAAAACACCGAAGGTGACAGAAATAGCTGTTATTTAAAAAAAAGCCCGCCTTTGGCGTCTTTATATAGCGCCCGCAATTAAAATAATAACGCCTTTAAATGTAACGGAGTTACTGTGCGTGTTGCCAAATTCACATATTCGTCATGACATTTGTTTTATGTGTCAAAACTCCGTTCGACAGCTGACCCTAATAAAATGTTAAGACCTTATTACCTGTTTGTATACATAGTTTACAGCCCATGCTTCTGACGTGGCAGACCCCGTGCAGTAACCCGAAGCTTTCAGTGCTATTTAAATTTGCTCTTGGGCTTCAGCAGAACTTCCAGGCCTTTGAGGATCTGTCTTGCCCTCTTTGGTCAGCAAACTAACACCGCTCGGACATCCCTGTACTACGCCAGAAGTGTTTCTTCATGTGTTCCGTGGTGGAATGAGCCGCTGAACCACGTCCGGTCATCAGACTTCCTCTCCACCTTCGAGAAACGCCTGTTCCAGGAATTGCTCTGCAAAACTCATACCACTCCATGCTCCCTGAATCTTCTTAATGTTGCACTTTCTGGTCATGGATCGGTTGCCTCATCAGGTTCATGGAAGCGTAACTAGAAATTCTGCCCCACTGCTAGGGTCGAATCTGCTGAACAGAGGGGGGGCGATGGTAGAACTTGCCTACGGGGGGAGTGTCCCCATAGTGCAGTTTAGACATAAATGTGAAGTTTTCATATTCAGAGGCATTGTAAAGCCCCCCCTCCCCCGAGTCTGCCAGAGTGTCCGTGCCCCTCCGAAGTAAATAATTGTAAATAAGATCAATAAAAATATTGTGTGAGATCGACGCTTCTCTGGATGATAATTAAACGACAGTTTATTGCTTTGATATTACTGGCCCAATCTTAGTAAATTCACCTGTGCCAGGAACTAAATGATTTCTGTTTTTTCAGCATCTGCGGAAGTGCAAACTTCTCTTTCAGTCCGCAAAGGGAAGGAAAGAGGAAAATAGATATTTAACAGCAGGAATCTGTTATGCAGCTACAGTAAACTATGTGCTGGTAGTACCAATATTATAGAAAATGAAAAGTTTTGATGTTACGTTTTTATTTTTATTTAATAAAATAGATGTTTCATTAGGTGATTTTACAGTTTGTTGTACCAGACAGGCTGATAGGCTGGTTTCCTATCTAAGGTGCTTTCGGCTTCTTGGCTTGTGCTCTCCTGGATTTCCTCAACCCCGCACAGAATTGGGGCAGATGCACTTACGGGGCGTCGGAAGTCTGCAAAGTACGGGAGTGAGCAAGCCTTTCTGTATACCTGTAGGTGGAGCGCCGCGGAGACGGTTTCGGATACCGGTGAGTACCGCGTCTGCTGCTTTCTGTTGAGGCAAACGGAAAGTAAAGGCAGCCGCCAGGGCGAGGATGGGAAAGTATACAGGGGACCGCGGGGAGTGAAAGCAGCACGTCACTGTCGGGTTTCCTTGATGGCCACGGCTTCTTACATGCGAACTTCCTATTCAGCGGTGAAGATGCAAAAACCTTCACAGAGCGCAGGCAGAGGAGGTAAGAAGGCTGATTTTGTTAGCAGATGTTAACCAAAAGAAACGTTTAAACCAGTGTAGTGGTTTCGTGTCTAAATTGCATGCTGAGCATTTGAGGGGGAAAAATGAAAAAGTAACTAAGTTATTTTTCTGAGACGTAATACTTCTGTCACCGTTATTTTTTAATCCATATTTATGTTTAACCTACATTTTGTGTTTTATTCCGTGACAGTGATATGCATTTCAGCTAATGTCATTTTTATGATTTAACTTTAATTCAGCCCGATTTGTGTTTAGGTATTTACTTTTTTGTATTCGTTGAGTACTTTAATTTTAAAGCATTTATATTATTATAGTCCAAACAGTGTTATGTACTTACAAATGCACATATTTAGTTCACTGAAAGGCACGGAAATATTCAGTCTCACTTAAGATGTGTTTTTTTTCTATTGTCTTGCCGCTAATTGTGATACATTTCATTTCCTGTCAGGAATTTTAAAGGTTTATCTATCTAGTTCTGGAATGCTGTGTCACATTATAAATGTTTAGCAATTAACAGCGTATTCCACTCAGGAATCAGAAGCTTGGCGTTCTTTGTCTGAACGTCTGATTAGCGCCCACTCAGAGGATCCGCAATGGCGCCGGGGACAACGCTCCCAGTGGACATCCCCACAAATCACACATGTGATATCGATGACCGCTTCCTGTACCTGGTTGTGCCTGTGGGGTACTCTGTCATCTTTATCCTGGGATTGTTGAGCAATTTGGTGGCCCTGTGCATATTCTTCCTGAAAAGCTCGACCTTGTCCATCACGGTGTACATGAAGAATCTGGTCATAGCCGACCTACTGCTGGTCCTGTGCTTGCCTATTCGAATCTACTACCACAACAAGGAGGGGCCCTTCTTCCTCTGCAGGATGGTGGGAATCTCTTTCTACGTCTCCATGTATGCCAGCATCGTCTTCCTAAGCCTCATTAGCCTGGACCGCTACCTGAAGATCATAAAGCCTGTGCAGGTCTTCAGAATCCATCGAGCAGAGTGGAGCCGCAAGACTGCCTGCATCGTCTGGGCCGTCTTTGCTTGCAGCACCTTCCTCCTCCTGCTGTGCGAGAAAGGGACCGAGCCTTGCGACAAAATATGCTTCCACTTCCATAGGAAGCGGCCAGCAGGTGGCGCCATCAACCTGGTGGTGGTGGCGCTGTTTTTTATTCTGTTCCTGGTCTTCGTGTGCTTCTATGGGACAATCGGTGCGAAGCTGAGCACCATGACCCTTGGGGGCAGCGATCTGCAGGCCAGGAGCCGGAAGAAGAAGATAGTAGTGAGGACCTATGTGGTGCCGGCCATCTTCACGCTCTGCTTCTTCCCGTACCACGTGGTCCGGGTTCCCTACATCCTCTCCCAGATGGATGTCATCATGGATGTCAGTATCCAGCAGCAGCTGCATATGGCCAACGAGCTGATGCTCATTCTTTCCGCCGTGAATAGCTGCCTGGACCCAGTCATCTACTTTTTCCTGTGCAGCGCCTTCCGGAAAACGGTCCGCTGTGCCGTCCAGGGGAGGTGCAAGCTTTCCATGAATGAGAGAGCGGTCAGTTTTAACCGGTCAGCCAACGAGTTTTAAAGATGGCTGGCGCCCCCCCGACTGGCTCAGCATGAAGTCACTTTATACTGTGGTTTTGTTTTAAACATATTTATTTGATATGCAAATGTGTCCAGCCATCACCAGTTAGCCGACGCAGAGATGTAGCCCAATATTTAAATATGATATTGATATAATGTTAAATGTTAGGTTATTATATTTGAGCAATAAATGGTTATTATACATGTATTATATAATATATTTATATGTGTCCTAGTTTCTATTGCTTTGCATGTTTTAAGTTTGCATTACAGATCTCATGTCCCTATCAAGATTACTTGCAAAGTCATCTGCTTCATCTGATCAGGCTTATTCAGAAACTGTTTTTTTTTTTTTTTTTTTGGTATTTGTTAACCACATCGGAGAATGTTTTTCATTATCTTAAATCTACCATTTGCTTGTACACGGCCCCTTGCTTGCTGATAGTATCTTCTAATGGTTCTGGTAGTGCCATGTCTGCACTTTCTTCTTTGGTTTTTATGTTGCTGTTTGCTATAAGCTCAGCAGGACCATGGATGGAAGACACTCTCAGCAGCAGTGGAGAAGAGCAATATTGATAATAAGTTCATCTCTTGTCCAGTACCAGCGTCTCTTGGTAGCCCGCAAGTGACCTCTGTGCTGCGTCTTAGAGAGATGTTCTCTGGTTTTTAATCAAATAAAAAGTAATATTGAAACCAAAGAAGTGTTGTCATTACACCCGGGGCTGCCGTGTGGGGGGGGAGTTATGATGATTCCAAGGGCCCTTGAGTGAGTATTTTAGGGGCCTAAAATTTTTGGAAAATGACTGGATTAGTTTGGACGGGGGGGGGGGCAATATGATATGCTTTCATGGGGCCCAAAATGTCTTTAATTAAACGTCCCTGATTACACCCAGGGGCGCTGCTAAGGATTTTGGGCCCCATGAAAAGAATCTTGACAGGGCCCCCAACACAGTTTATTGGGGACTTCTCTGGGCCCCCTCTCAGTTATGGGCCCCGAGAATCGTCATCGTTTACCCCCCCCCCCCCCCTTTACAGCGCCCCTGATTACACCGCACGTACTAAAAGTCCTGTTCTGCGTGAATATACAGCATCAGCTCCCTCTGGTGGTTGATTCGCATTATGACAACAAATGAGTGTTTCTTTTGCCCCCCCCAACAGTAGATGGGACTACTGTGTGCGTTTAGGGAGGCAGGAGGTCCGAGGCTGATTGAGTCCCTACCGATGTTGAAATCAAACCTATGCGTTAATTTATTAAAATTGTTACAATTTAACAGAAAATTATATCAGGCTACCTTGGACTTTATTCCGTGTTTACCATGCTCTGCCCCAGATACATAATATAATAATATCTCATGAATACTACCATGCTAAAGGAATTTCATTAGTCTCCTTTTGGATGTATGATTAATCAGGAAGGAAATTAAACACGTTGAGATTTTTATGAATAAATGTGGGAAAACTGTAAAGGGACATATGTGTGATGATCAATACTGTGATGACGTCACAGAATTTATTTTGTAACAAAGTCTCTACATAAAGCCGAAAAAACACATAAATTTGGAATCAAGCTTCAAGCAATTTAGTGTCATATGTGGAGCGTCTACGCAACGTAATTCTTTGTTTATTTATGAATTTCACTGTGTAGACATTTTCTGCGTGTGTTTTTATGTGACTCGATTATTTAAAAAAACTTTTGAAAATAAATCAAAGAACTTCTCTCGGAGAACAAAATTACACAAAGTGATTGGTTAATTATAACGCTCTGTGCTATTTCTAAAAATATAACTAAACTAAAACCATTTGCAAGCATCGGCAAAATGCAGCTATGTGCTCGGTAGTCTCAGCTGGAATGGTCTATGTTACAAATCAGGTACAAAATAGCACTGTTTCTGTGGAAAAAACACCTGGGCCCCAATCTACAGGACCGTTCCTAAGCCACGGGTTCCTCCTCCTGCATCTGGCTGGAAATCTCCTTTGTGGAAGCCTGACTGTTGTTCTCCGCGGACGGCACAGCGGTATAACAATTGGCTGGGCTGGCATTCTGAGCTTTAGACCTACGAGGAGTTAAATGTGAGATTTACGCCTACTGGCTACTCCTATTAGATGAAACACTGTATAAAACATTTCCAAATGGCAGATGAAATGTTACGAAGCAAGGTGTACATTTATATGCTATGGCTTGTTAAACTGCAAATGAAATTTTCGCTGCAGGTGCACCACTTCACCAGCAGGACGTGCTATACTTACTCCATCTCAATGCTGGCTTTGTGCTTCTTCTTCCTCAGTGAATGTATGACACACCAGACGATGAAGACGATGAGGCAGGCCACAAGCACGGACCCAACCACTGCTCCGGCAATAGTCCCATCACTACGCTCTGTGGAAGAGTAACTTTCTTTTGTACTACACAGGCATTAAAAGCTCACATTCCTGCTCTTTTTGATTTTAGTGCGGGGAAGGGGAGTAGAGATTGATTTATGATTGGACAATGAAATGAAAAACTACAGGACATTATATTGCAAAGCAGTATATAATTTAAGAAATCAAAATATGTACCCCAGCCTTGTGCCCTCTGCTACCTGGGATAGACTGCCTGTCACACTAACAGGATAAGCAGTTAGACGGTGGATGGATTATTTTATAATTTGAATCGCGATGTTTTTTATTTATTGCGACAAGGCGCCACCCGGTGGCAGACGACAGAACGGCGTGTTAGTTTTTCTGCCCTACCTTCGTCTAAAGTAATAGCGCAGATGGCAAAGCCAACGCTGTTGGACGCGTTGCACTGATACTGTCCGAATTCAAACTGCGAAAGGTTCCCAAACTGAAGAACTCCTGTCTGGAGATCTGAAGATAATAAGGCATTATTGGAAAATGTTTTTTAATCCAGGGTCTTAAACATCAGTAATTTATAGGCTGTCAGCGGCGCTCACTCGTCACGGCGCGGGTGCTGACACCGTGCCCCTGTTCCAGCTTAGTCCAGTTGTAGGTCGGGGCCGGGCTCCCGTGCTCTGAGTGGCAGGTGAGGGTGACCAAGTGGCCCGACTCCACAGTGCCGTGGAGGCCGCAGAACGGCTTGGATGGTTTTACTTGAGAACAGAGAATGAAAGAGAGAGTCTGTTAAAATTAAACCTTTACTGTTATTATGTACAATGAAATGAGACAGAAGACTCCTCGCGTTACACCACACATGATGATAATAATGATAATAATAATAATGATAATAATAATAATAATAATAAAAATAAAAAACTATAGTCAATAACATCAATTTAGCGACATCTGGCGTTCAAAGTAATTAAGGTGCAGGAGTCCTTTAATACCTATAGCAAGAGTATGTAAGTCAATATAACGTACGTTAAATCTGATATTAATTAAAGCACATGCGAAAATATAGTGGTGGTGTGTTTACTACGTACATAAAACTTTTTACCTTACTTAGACGCACCCATTTTCTTATTATTGTAATAGATTGCTTTTAAAAGGCAGTAATCCACCGACCTTATTAAACGAGAGAATTGTATTTATCGGTAAGGCAGTTTAATAAACGCCGCTAGTGACGAAAGTGTCTTCCGAATAAACAACATCGTGAGTAAGCTCGGGAACGAGAGGCCGACCGGTCACCTAAAACATTGAGATTAATGGTGCCCTGCGTGGTGCCCTGGACGTCCGGTAAGTTGTGAATGTCGCAGAAGTAAGCTCCTGAATCGGAGGGAGTCACTCCTTCAATGCTTATGGAGGCGTTCGTGGTGACTGGAGAAGGAGGCACGATCACGCGACCCTTGTAATCCGGGTACACGATTTCTTCTCCTCCCTGGTAATAGTAAATCTGCAAAGCATTCGAAAGGTGATTAAAAACAAATATCATATTATATCATTTCTATAGCGATACTACAGTTTGAGTATTGACTATGAACACGAATCATTATTGAGAACTATAGTAGTCAATGTATACACGTCACTGCATCATTTTCTATGCATCAACTAAAATCTATACCAACTTAATACTAAAATTTAATGCCAATGAATTGTACAATCAGCTTCACTAGGGCGTCTTGTAAATTTGTAAATAAGATGGTGGTAAATTCTGGACATATTGATTGCGAACTGAAAATCCAGGTGAATTTGCTGGTATTTGTTTACGTAAAGGGTGTTAATTTGAGAATCCTAGATAATTATTCAAATGTATGAAAGGTGCAAAGTCTGGACGGGTTAAGTTGATCCCCGGATGGGAGGGTGCTCTACTTGTATACTTCGTATTTTTATGATTTTTGAAAGGACTTAAACGCATTTTAATTGAATTTAACAATTTGGGGAAAATTATTGGAATAAATTTTGTATTCAGATTGACAATCTTACATAATTGGCACTGTTTAGAAAATATAGAGGCAAGGGTTAAAATTATGTGTAATCTTAGAAAAAGGCAACACATAACCTAACGAATGTTATGCTAAAAGACAATCTGTCACCTTGAAGATTTTCGACCGCCTACAGTTCACCAGCCCTGCACTGTGTCTTCCCCATTCTAGCTATCTGGTGGTGCATCACCACGAGGCCTCGGCGGAATGGTGTGACCCACAGGAGGTGAGAGTCGCAAGGTGCTCACCGGTTTTGATGTCATGGTGGTTTTGGAGATGAAAGACCACTGAATGTTCAGGCCGGTGGTTGGCTCGGATGTCACAAAAGTACAGCGCAACAACACAGTAGCACCAGAGGTCGCATTCACAAACTTATCGGGAACAGAGACGGTAATTGAATGAACACAGCCTGAATAAAAATAGCAAAGAATAACACGTCAGATGCAGTGTCATCGGTCCACTTTTCTGGTTGGAGCAGACAACTTCTGAGAACCCTTGTGGTTAGCAGGTAGAAATGCAACAGTACCAACTGTTACAGTCAGTTTTTTCCCTCTCTGATTCTTTATAAGATAAGCAGTTGGAAGTAGATATTTTTTCTTCCAGTTTTCATCTCTTAAGATCCCTTGAGAAATTAAACCTTTTTTTCTCATCATAATAGATTTCAGATTGGAGTCGATGTGAACTTTCATATATTAAATCCGACTCAGAATCTCTAGAAGCCTCAAACTTTAGAATTAAGGTGGACTAGCTATTTATTTGAATCCTACATTCACAATTAACATTTTGCTTTTAAAATTCAATCAGTGGTGTTAATATACATAAAAAGATGAAGCAAAGTGTGGCAAACAAGTCACATGATCACGTTTCATTTGCGCTCCAAGCAGGTGCCACACCCCATTGCAAAGACATAACGGAATTAATATTGCAAAAAACGAGTTTTCATCTGCCATTCGTCCTACTTAAAAGTCACCAGAACTTACCGCAAAAGCTGGACAGCATAACTAGGCTCAGCACCGACGGCCACATTTTCGAATGATTTCTCCGGACAATGTGTTCCCAGGTTTCTTTTGTACTATCTACTGACCAGTTTCGGTCTCTGGTTCTTGCCACAGCCCTTTTTCCCATAATCCTTACTTATCAATCCAGCCTCCCCAATGGCCAACACCCACAGAGCGCATAACTGGTTTTAATGTATCGTTATCACATAGTGATTTTTTTTTGCTGTAGATATGGGCTCTGCAATTGTTTGCACAGGTTTGTTTGTTAATAACTAAAGCCTGGGTGTGAAAGCTTAGGAGAAACTTTATTTTTCAAAAGTGACGGCCGTGATATGGTGGCAGGCGGGCATTAAAAATTAACGCGGCGCAGAAAGCTACGCTAAGCTAAGATAATCTCGGAGACCACCACAGTGACGCTTTAATAACATGAGGAACTAAGCAGTCAGCCCATTAAAGCCGCGTTTAAACTGTGCGGGGCCGCGACAAACTGGACCCCGGGGAAGCCATTTTGCTCACATCTGCTATGTCTCGCTCAGAATAGATCAAAACGCAAGTAACTACCTGCGCGCACATTAGCAGCACTGCGCAGCGTAGCTTGTCCCTCCAAAATGACCGCAGGGGGGTGATTATGCAACCATCACCCGCCGGTTGCTACTCAGTGTCCCCTTTTTTCAAGGGGGGAGGCAGAGTAGTCCTCTGATGAAATAGGGGGAGGGGGGGTGCAAAATGAGCTACAGTGGCTTTTTATACCCTAGGCCAGACCGAGGTTTGGCTAAGCCCTCTTAATAGGGTAGTATGAGTTTAGCAGATGCCCCAGAGAGGTAAATGGGAGACCAAGATGATGAAAATAAAAAAGGGAGGGAGAACTGGGGGGGGCTGGTAGGCGGAACTTGACGAAGAATCATTTTTTCAGCATGTTGACATTAAAGTCGGTGATTCTAAGACTGCCCCCTGCTCTGTAATCTGTCCCACCCACCCACACGGCACGCCAACACCCGCTGCCAAATCCACAGCCGTCATGCTGCAAATACAAATGAGAGGCTCTCTTTTGGTTTGTCGGGGCAAACGAGCTTCTGTTTACCCTGATTTTCATTCAGGTACGGCGTCCAATCTGCCGCTTCTCATTCGCTCACGTGTCGCTTGTGGCACGGAACGGGGACCAATGGTCATGTGCATAATAAGTGAATGGACTGAGAAGCAATTCCCAGCTAAACTGAAGTACCTTCTGCAAGTGTTATAGTTATTATGCGGCCTAAATGTGCCGCGAGAAGATTCCCAGCTTGTGTCTCAATTGTGCTGCATCATTTTCATATTTTGAAATATATTTATGCAGGTAACCTCATCTTAGCCATGCTTAAATATATATATATATATATATATATATATATATATATATATATATATATATATATATTAAAACCAACAATTTCTTCAAAATTGTAGATTGATACAAATCTAGAATCTGGAAAAGGGTTAGGTGGTGTCAGGATCGCTCCCTGCCCTGTCCTCTTCTGTATGTCAGTTCTCTGTTTGGCCAGCAGGTGTCGCTGGTCATCCCGTTTGCTGTTAGATCCTTATGTTTCTCCTGTTTCCCGCAAAGCCGAATGGCTTAATGGGCTGACCGGGTGGTTGTATCATCCAGGTTTCCCCCTTCTGTTCTCAGTTGTAATTAAAACTAGTTATAATTTTACATTTTCTTGGTTATGTAGTTGTTTGTTTCTGTTACCGTTACGTGTTTTTTTCTTTTTTTTATCATATTCCCTGGTTGTAGTACTGTTCTCTTACCCTTTGTCTTCCCCGTTGATTGCCCTTACCTGTGCTTCTTCCTAGTAATTATATTTGGCTCACACCTGTGCCTCGTCTTACCCTCATTATCTGTGTATATATGTGCCTACCATTGCACTTGTTCCTTAGTTGGTCATCGTGTGCCTGTTGTTGTTGCTGCTGTTGCCCCATGTTTGCTGCTGTTCCGCTATGGATGTTCCTGTGTTGCCCCCTGCCTTAGTTTTTCCTCATTTACCTGCTTCTTTTTTTTTGACCCTTTCTTGTTCTTCTTGTTTCTTGTGTACTTTTTGAGTTTAATGAAGCTACAACATGGACCGTCCATCCTTCACCAGGCCCCTCTGCATCAGGTGGATTATACATTTTATGTGTAAATATCATAACATATAGGGATAGTTGTTTTGTAGGCATTTTCTCCCTATGTCATTAATACATAAGCATTTTCGGTGGAATACCAATGTTGGTAATACTTTACTTGAGGGGGCACAAGTAACTTAGTAACTCAATTACTACTCAGGTACTAAGCATGAACAAATATACAGGGTTTCCGCAGGTTTCAACAACTGAATAAAGACCTTAATACCATTATGAATGCAATTTAAGACCTATTTCACATCCATACTAGCAAGTATGAAGGATATGAAGGAAAATCAGAATCTCACAATTACTTGTAAAGCCTATTCATGTTACCCATGAATATTCAACTATTTATTTATTTTTTTGAGGAGAAGAGATGCCACGGTTGCCCACATACCCCATCACAAGCTGGGTGTGCCCCAGTAAGTTCTGAGCAGACCACACAGTTAGCAGTTAGTCGTTATTGGTTCCATATTGGTTTCTTTTTTTAGTTTAGTTACAACGTGATCAATACATTTTTTCCCCCTAAAAACACGTTTAAAAGTGAGACTTAATGCAACCTTATAAAAGTACAGTAGTCCCCCCCATATCTGCCAATAATATGTTCCAAGACCTATTGCATAATAATGAATTATCACCTAACCTCATACATACTGTGATTTTAGTGTACATGCGTAAATTTAATTGATAATATTACGCACAGTAAGGAATCGCCAACATTAAATACAGTAATAATAAAGTACATTGTACATTATTATACAGTACTGTACTTTCTCGAGATTCTGATGTTTTAGCTTTAGTCTCAAAAAACAATTTAGCAATTAAAAAATATCATGTATCAATGGTTGATGGAGCTTATGCCCCTCAGATGACGAACAAATGATGAAAAAACATAGGCTACTGTCACACATTTTACAATGAAAAATGCTGCATCTTATAGCATCTAATGCTGCACCGTACATAACCTGTAATGAGAAAAATATCTTAGCTTATTATAGGTACTCATCGGCTTACAGTCTGTACACACTACGCGTGTGGTTTGACACTTATGAACCGTTTCTGGAATCAGATGGTAACAAACCGTGGATTACTGAGGCCGCGGTTACTGAAACCACGGTTACTGTAACTGCCGCAGATGACTGAAACCACGGTTACTGTAACCGCCGCAGATGACTAAAACCATGGTTACTGAAACCACCGTGGATAACTGAAACCACGGTTACGGAAACAACAGCCGATTACTAATATAATAAATAACGAACGAATGTGAGATCAGTACATAACTGACACTTAGTTTATGGTTAGTTAATAGGCCTACATTAAGTAAGAGTGGACTATTACATTATTAGTGTTACCCTAATCTCACTGTAAATATTTCTTAATATGTCTCATAAATATTTGAATAATCTCTGAAAGCAATGATTCAAAACGAGTCAGGATGGCCAAGCGGTCTAAGGCGCTGCGTTCAGATCGCAGTCTCCACTGGAGGCGTGGGTTCAAATCCCACTTCTGACAGTATATTCAACAAAAGCACCACTGAGGTACCCTGAGCAAGGTACTGCTCCCCGGGCGCTGAATTAGCTGCCCCCTGCTATGTCACATATGGACGCATTGTGTGCTGCGATGTGTCAACAATGACCACTGATTTGTCGAAATATGTGAAGGTAAGGGGGTGGCCTGGTGGTGCAGTGGTTAGGATTCCGCCAGGGTTGCATGTGTATGGAGTTTGCATGTTCTCCCCATGTCGTCGTGGGGTTTTCTCCGGGTACTCCGGTTTCCCCCCACAGTCCAAAGACATGCTGAGGCTAATTGGAGTTACTAATTGGTTACTACTTGGAGTGCATGTGTGAGTGAATGGTGTGTGAGTGTGCCCTGCGATGGGCTGGCCCCCCGTCCTGGGTCGTGCCCTGCCTCGTGCCCATTGCTTCTTGGATAGGCTCCGGACCCCCCACGCCCCAGTAGGATGAGCGGTTTGGAAATTGGATGGATGTGAAGGTAATTCTAAACTTCTGGGTTTAGAGTTTTCTAGGAAATAGCCAGTAAAGATCTATACACAAAATTCGGATGCAAAAAAACTAATGTGTACATGTCAAACAGTGCCTGATACTCAACCTAATACAATACAGCCTAACCATTTGTAGTATTTAGGCGAAGTATGCGCTGAAAGAACCATATTGTCTTTGACCCCATTTTTTCACATCATGGGGGTGATGTTTGCGTCTCTGCAATGTCTGCCCTCTTTGGGTCTTTCCCACTTAAACTCGGCCAGAGGGTTCAGGACAGGCCTGTTTCAGCTCTTTACTTTGCAGCCTGGGTTTGGCCAATACAGACACTGGCCACGTCGATGAGTCACCAGTGAATTGTTCGGTGTGATTAGCTTTCGGTGACAAGGAAAATTAATGGAATGGGAAAGGTAGGATGGGCGGCGACTTGCTGTAGGGAGGGGCTGGATTAGCATTTAGCGATGGTGGTGGGTGGTGGTGGTGGGGGTTGTTAGTCTCTGAAGTGTCTCTTAAGGGCGTGATACGTGTAAACCCCTCTGCTGTTAGTTCAGCATGCGGTAAATATTCGTTCTGTTATTGCATTTTTAGCAAGTTAGCTTGGCCACACTTGGACATAGCAAGGCTGCTGAAACGGTCTACAAAGAGGAAGACTTCCTCTGGTTATCGGGTGGCGTGACCGAGAGAGGAGGAAAACATGAGGTAGGTGCTATATAGAGCCTGGTTAATCATTGACGGCCAGGCTGCCAGGGCTGCACCACTCCCCATGAGAAAAATATCTGAGCTTATTATAGGTACTCATCAGCTTACAGTCTTACACACTAGGCATGCGGTTTGACAGTTATGAACCATTTCTGGAATCAGACGGTGTCCATCGCCCTACTGGGGAGAAGCAGCCTGACGCCTCAATGCAATTCACCACAAGCAGCCACAAACATACAGGTTGACCTCTGGGCAATAAGGGCGTTTCCCCTACCCCTGACAAACTGGGGAATGTTACGGGGCCACACGGTGCTAGGTAATGACATCAGTGACGACACACTCGAAGCAAAAACCATTGCGAGGCATCACTGGTCTCCAGTCAGTTGTGGGTTCCAGATCCCTTTTGTGTGCCAGTATCCAAAATCAAAGACAATCTGAGAGGGGTTAAAAAAAAAAAAAAGATGTCAAGGACATGCCCGTGCATCCTGCAAAGCCGGCGTCATTGTTTGTCACTTTGTCCCAGAATTGTGGTTGCCATGGAAATATTCTGACTTCCATTTTTATCCCTAGTATTGGCACAAAAAGAAACTTTTAATAACTGAATTTCTCCCAAAACACACAGCTACACGTGCACAGACACACGCACAAAAACACAATGTTTCCTGATGCTTCTTAGTAAACACTGACAGGTGACTCCCACGGCTGCTGGGATGGCAGCATGTCAGCCTGGTCACGTGACGCCTGTGATGTTTCCAGCACATAAATCATCCTTTGCTGGCCTCGACTCACCGCGTTCTTGTGCAGAAGGCGTGACACATCTGAGGTGAGAAATGGGACGATAATGGGGACAAACCGTCTGTTTCCTGGGCCAAAAGAATTCCAGCTGAAATCTCACACGACAGCGAGAATTCAAATTGTTTCATAATAATTGAGCATTCTTTTTTTCAGCCTGGTATCCATTGTCCGTCCCTCTCGGTGCTGTGTAGGCTCCAAGATAAGTTTCTTTCTCTTACAACTGCTCACCAACAAGAGATAAATGTGGTAAAGCCCATTTAAACAGGTTCCTGCGACCCTATTGTACTGGACAAACAGGGTCACCTCATTCCGGAATGACACTTCAGAATTATTTAAAACCATATCACCTGAAATGTTCCATTCCGGAACCCTGTGTTTTTCCCTAAATTGCATGCCAAATTCCAGTGGCTCATTTGCATTTACTTGACGTGATTTACGATCCTTAGCTCTGAATCGTGGCAGGATTCGAATGAGTAACATATTGGTAGAGCTGCTACAAGCGTGCTGAAGGTATCTTAAGGACTGTCTCCCAGAGGCAGACATTTCAGGTGCAGAAAGTAAAAATCCAGACCAGGATTTTTTCTCAACCGGCCAGTTGACTATTCTGTGACTGTGACTCTTTATGCTCAACTGGTTGGTTGAGACAAAATCCTGGTCTGGATTTTTGCTTTCTGGACCTGAAATGTCAGCCTCTGCGGTCTCCTCACCTATGTCAGCAGAAACAGTGATGGCCAGCACTGGCCAGAAACCCGGAGTTGTCTGAGGCAACAGTAGCATTCTCAGAATGCTAATCTGGGGAAGGAATTTCAGCGTGTTGGATTGGCACCATTATTCGAATTGCGTCAGAGGTGTCGGGGGAGGGGCTCCCCCTGGTGGACAGTCCTAACGTAAAAGTTGTTGACCGTGGAAATAGTAAAAGTTTGAAACTGGTTGGCGAAGGTAAATGTTGTTCACCAGGTGCGTGGCACCGAATCATATTTTGTCTCTTATGGGACTCTAAACAATTCTGTTACATGACTAATGATTGGTTAAATTTGGTCTGTCTCTGTTGGGTGGGTGCACCCCTACTCCTGTGACGCATGCACTCATCATAGCTTTGAGGCGCAGTTAGCCTCATGCTGTCATCCTCGTCTGTGTTGAGCCAAAGCTCCTTGGCAGACATCGGTTCAACCGTGGCAGTAGCTCGGCCCCAGAGGAAGACTCTTGATGAAGAACTGGTCTGGCGTTACGCTGGGCCTACTCTGGTGAGCAGATGTTTTGACCAGAAGGAAGGTGCTTGGAAAAAAAATGAAGGCCAGTTCCTAACTAGACGTTGGAGCCACCCTAGTGGGGCAGGTGGATCTCCAAAGAAGCGGTGGAAGGACAAACTTCTTGTGTCTTCTTGCGGCACTCTGGGAATGAGCTTACTGAAGCATAACAGCAGAGTACTGGTTGTGTGAGTCTCCGCTGGAATCTGCTAATCTCACCGCACAAGAGATCTTAATGCTCTGCCACAGATTTGACTCCGAATTCCACCCCGTTTGTACGCAATCAGCTCAGTCGTCGTTTAGATATATTGTTTTTCTCAGACCTAACAAATCGATTTCGGCCTGGTACGCCGAGATGCATTCCGTTTCGCTCAACCTGTGGATCAAGTTGTCCTTAATGTGCTGTTGTGGTTTTAAGCACAAGTAGGTTAACCAGAACTGCATGACCGATAAGGTTTCTTGCACCTCCCATCCCCAGAGTGAGGCTATGTGGTTCTTCCTCCTGCAATGCAGGCCTGGGCCAACAGAGTGAGCTGTGGGCCTACAGATCGGCAGCTGGGGGCTGGGTGGAGGCCTTGGTGGCCAAGGCTTTCGGAGGCAGGAGACAGAAGCGACGCGTGGCATGCCTCCCTCCTTCCTCGCCAATATGGCTCCTCGTTCTTCTTTACTCCGCGTTTTGCTTTTGGTTTACATCGGCGTCCGTCGGGCAGAGGGGTGGCCATCCGCGAAGGAGTTCGCCAGGATCGAGGTTTCCTTCCCAGCACGGTGGTAATTCAGCAAGCATCACAATCAATTAACAAACGACAAGTCTTCTTTGTGTGGAATCAAAGGGCCTGCATACCAGAAGGATCTTTTTTTCTGTGCTGGACAAAAAAAAATAAAATAACAACGTATGTTCCAAAAAAGCATCTCTATAAGAACAGAGCTGTAAAAAATGAATAAACCAGCTTTTCTGTACAGGTGGTTGAGATGAAACAGACCCTGAATATTTCCTAACACAGTATTTATTCTGATCTCCTCCATGTTTTCCTGTGCCCTGCTCAGAAAAATAATTAAATAGACAATCCAGCATGAGTAGAATGTTTATTTTAATGTTATGTTAGTCTGTAATTTTAATTTTAGGAAAACAGAATTACATAATGAAGAATTTTCCTTAATGTTTGATCAGTGCTACAAGTTTTATCCGAATTATCATGCACACTCTCCCCCATAATATTGCATTATGAGCAAAGATTTATTTGGAAAATTCCATAAAAAGCGATTACCAGACTACACATAGTGATACTGACGACCCAGCCAGTATGAACCTTTTACAGCATCCTGTGTCTTACTATTATTTTGACTTCATCAGAGCGAGGTAATAAAAGATGAGTATTGAATCTCTATTGTCTAAAAAAACACCCTTAACCTTCTTGAAATGGCTTCCCAGTGGCTTATATCATGTTAGTACTAAACACATAATCTTGATTGGATATGTATTGCGATTTGATAGTGTGATATTTGGACGTCCTACGAAAACAGGCACAATGGCATCACTGTTTTGGATTTTAATATAACCTCTCATTAATGTCACTGCCATAATGTTTTTGGGGTTCGTCTATGGGGAACACCGTAAACTTGTGATACTTTCTGAACACGTGTATGGATCGGTATCCTCTCTGTGGTCGTCAGGGCTGTACTGAGGCCTGTCATGGTCAACCCTGAGCTGTGGGTGGGGGGGTTGTTTCTGATTGTAATAGCCCCTATTACATGCTGCAGGTAGGGCCTCAACAATGACTTTAGCCCATGGGCGCCCACCTACATAAATTCAGCCCCAGTTGCCTGTTTTCTGATGCGTAAGTCTCAGTTCGACAGCTATCAGCTCCAGGCCCGTGCTAATACAGGATTTGAATCTTTGACATGTTTACATGGATCACAGGATGCCGTGACTGGGAAGCGGGAGGGTGTGTTTTGAGGCTGTACTTTCCCGGTGATGGTATCCACATGCTTCAAGCCCCTAAGAGTTCTTTCTTCGCTGGGGACTGGAAGGAAAGGCAGCGTGAGCACTGATAGCGGCCTGGTTTATACCTCGTCGTTCTATTTAAACTACCCCCTTCTGCATGTAGCATAAAAAAACACAGAAAAGGGCAGTCAGGAAGCTCTCTAAGATCTAAACTGAACTAACAGTGATGGGATGTGATCATGTCTGATCTCCCAGCGTCGTTAATAAAGTGTCATTCCGCTGTATGTATTTTTTTAATCCTTTCGCATGGATTTCAGGTTCACTGCAGTCTATTTCTGAGATTCTATCAAAGGGACTCCCACCGGGTCACCCAAATATACGCCCTAACCCTTTTTTTTATACAGAGAAAACCTTGAACTGCTTCCAAACCGGATCAGACTGGCAAGAGAAAGGGCTCAAGGATGTGGAAAAACATCGCACATTTCAGAAAGGATTTTCTTGGCTTCTTTATTCAGAATAAAAGATATGAAAAGGGGGTATTTCCTTATTGATAAGTCAGCCTTATAGTCAAATTAAAACGCATAACAAAGACAATGTTTTTCTTTAACTTTTTTTTTTTTTAAACGAATGATCGAGGCACGCCAGACCAGTTGCTATATCATTCCAATTACCCAGCAGTTCCTGAGACAAAAAAAGTATCAAACGGAAAAATGGAGCAGGAGGTGAAGACAGAGAATGGCTCGGAATTACAGTGGCATAAGAATTCTTCCATTTTATTGTTTTCTGCAAAAACTCTTATTTACCATTTGGGGACTAAATGTTCCTAGCACTCAAACCCAGATATGAAATATAAATATTAGTCCTCAAAAGGCAAATAAAGACAGTGTTGTCGTCCTTGACTATGTAAGACTTTATTTGTAAAAACGTAGGTGGTTTCATTATAACCCTTTTTCATACCACATAACACATCTTGTATTAGTAAAAAACACAGTTTGCTCAAACACATAGAAAAGCCGACAGACACCGTTACATTAATTGGTACCGACGAAAAAGTAAGGAAATACAATACTATACAAATGCTGAATTCATCTCATACCGAAAAGAAAACACCTCGATAAATAACTAAACCATGGACTGAGGTAACAAATGCAAATGAAATCAATACAGTACCAAACAAATGTCTACTCCAAGACAAGATGCAAATAGAAATGTCGTCTACCAAGTAGAAAATTATATTACAGTCACTATACGTACAAAAGGGAAACGGAAAATAAAAGTTAAATAAACTTATGAGTTGGTAGGACCAAAGGAAATTGGTTTTGCCAAATTATTTTGTTACTTAATATGTTGCTAGTATATATATGTATACATACATATACATGTGTTCATATGTAGTTTTTTTCCTTTAAGTGCTGGTGTCACAAATAGCAGAAACGCGCTGACAGCTCTTTCAAGTGGAAGGCTTCTGCTGTAAAGCCTTCTAAGGGAATGGGGTCGTTATCGCCTCGCCTAATTCCTGTGATGAAATTGGACTGTATTGTGCGTGTGTTATAATTAAATTAAACTATTTACCCTCTATTGCAACACGGCTCATCTGGCGGAAACAAAAACAAACTTTGTCAAGAAAAAAAAAACAAAAAACTCAGGGTTCAGGTGGCAGCGATTTCTCAAATGAGGCTGATGACATCGAGCAAAAAACGGAAGCAAACCCGTACTCCATTGCAGCTAGTCCCCGATGCGCTTATTAATAAGATTCCATAATATAACGCGTGTCTCTAATATGGTTTCAACACAAAACGCATTTACTGTTAATCTCCAGCGTCTAGAAACGTCAACAGCGATTTACTTCAGTCATCGCATAGAGATTGCGCGTCTTCTCATTTAGGAAATGTGCGAAGTGACCGGATCTGACCGATTTACAAAAATAAACTGTTTGAAACGAAAAACATGCAACGAAACCAAAACAAACTAACAAAAAAAAAATCTAAAATAATAAAATTAAAAAGAAATGTTTTTTTTCTTCCTCTTTTCCTTTTTAGAAACTCTGTTTGCAGAATTGCGTCAGTGCTGCAAAAGCCTCATGCTTTTAGCAGTGAAGCTGGCTGCTATTACGTACTGCCCTGTATTGATCATGCAATAAGAAATATTAAGTGAAAGATATGCTATTTACAGCTCGGTTCACTAGTAATTACACATATACACAATAGGCAAGAAAAGTTCACATTGATGTCAGTACCACGGCTGGGTACTGCGCCTGCTCTCCAAACATGGTTCGCGCCGGTCGAGTGAGCTGTGGCCTGGGGGACGGGACGGGAAAGCGGGCACACGTCGGGCTGAGTCTCACTCGCAGCTTCCCCGGCCCGGTTTACCAGCGACCGGCCGGTTTTCTGTGAAAACTCGCCTGTGCGCCCTACTCTGCACAGCGCCGCTGCGGACACCATCCGCAGACCAGCGGCTCCGAAGACCCACAGTCGTGCGTCTACGCGTTTTGTCTTCGTGATAAAAAAAATACCTGCGTGTTGTAAGAGCACAAAACTAATGTATTTTTCACAGTATAAGCTCATTTTGGTCATTACATTGTCACTGTGCCGATAGTTTTGTGGGGGAGGCTAGGTTTCCAGTCCTAAAAAAAGGACCCTTCATGATCACGTAGGCTGAAGAAAACCGAACAAGAAACAAACTTAGAAAAAAAAAAAAAAAAAAAACGTTCAATTCATTGACCCACAAATACGGTTACATCACTGAAAGGAAACAGTAGGCCATACTCATTTTAAATGTTTTAACATCATCAAAAAGCACGCTATAAACTCCACAAAACCCAACATAAATATATTTCCCACAAGTTTAAAAATAGTATAATGACAAAAAAGTAGGGTAGTGGTAATGTTACACAAACACAAGTGTATTTCATGAAATTACCTCAAATACGCCGCTGTTAAGTATGGAACATGGAACCATAATGTTGTGAATGTGTGGTGAGGGGTAAATAAGTGCAACATGGTTCATTTAGGGTATTTTTAGGGTTATTGGAGGCCAAGATGAATAATATTAAATTAAATTTGTCAGTAATACCGTCTTGTCTCTTGACCAGTTTTTTCATGCCAGTATTTTTGCATCGTCCAGTTAAGAAAGCTAGTCTCACAAAATCCCATGCACTGTTCATCAGACAGTAAACCGTAAATGGTTCTCTGCAAAGCAGTATGAAAAGGCGATGTTAAAGCAGAACGAGCTTGTGACCAGTAGTCATTTACACATCCACATATGCTGCGCACGTTCAGCACGTAATGTGGTATCGTGGTGCTTTTTAAGTGTTGACTGCAAGGCCCGATTTGAAATTCTGTCAGCCATTTTCCACAACTGCTCCAGCCCTCCAGTTCCTCACTGGTATCTGACCATGGTACCGATCAACACCAAAGATCACGCTATAATGCTGCTGTCCGCTTTCCTCATTCCACCCATCCGCTCGAGGGAGGGGCAGGGGATTTTAGAGGCAGAAAGGCAATGGTATCCATAATTGGTTGTTTCGTCGCTATGGCTGCGTTAGCATGACTGTATTAGGAGCCTTATCACATAATGGCACATGGTCCTTAGCTGTAGAGGTGGACAGGGGGCCCTGCGAGTTGACTACTGTTAGATGACTCTGTGACTCTGCTATCGAACAATATATCTGGGAGACAAATGTCATTAAACAGCAACTAGATAGATTCTGCCCTCTGGTTTTCATCCATCTCAGTCCAACCAAGTCAATTTATCTTCTAAAATACAGCATATATATATGCCGTGTTAATTAGTTTGTAGATAACTTTTCACTTATCTTGCTAGACGTGTCTTAATTATGGGTTATTTACCACTTTAACTTTGGTAGTGACTTACAGTGCTTGAGTCTACAAATGTTGAACACTAACACATCTAAAACATCTCAGAATGGTGAAGAGCGTTGATTGGGCTACAGCAACATTGTCTTTCTTAAAAGGCAAACGGTGGCTCGTGACCTCATGTCACTGAATTCGGGTGGACGTCGGTTTCATTGTGCGTTAAAGTTTTTCTTGCTTTTATAACCACCAAGCTATGAATGCTGGCTGTTTACAGGGGCACAATGAAAAATGATTGTGATTTTCGCTTGGCCGAATGCAGCGTAGACCAAGCTAACCTTTTTAAACAGAGATCTCTGGCTCCGAGTGCTAATTTCATCACCAACAGAATATGTTTATCTGTATTTTGTGAACTCAATCTGCTCTTCCCATTTCTTTTAAAGTCTTACTGTAACAGAGGGTTACGCACACCTCATTCTTCACTGCGCAGTTCAGACACTGAAAGATGATTTAATCATGGCGGAATGAACAAACAGCAAAGCCTCTCATCCTTAAAATGGCTGCACCATGATTAATATGTCTGAAATCTTCTCATCCTCTGCGTAAGGCGTGTTTCGAACTGGGCAACTTCAGCATCAGTGCATACTGGGATTTAACTTCAGAATGAATTTCCACAGTGTTTCCTAGAACATTTTAGTCTGAAACGGGGGCATGTTTCACAGAGTGAGTTTGTGATTTACCGCACACCCTTTTCCTTGGCGAAAGTTTCCGCGAGCTCTGTGATTTAACGCCTTAAATTGGACTATCAGCGGCACAATCCGGGATGCCCCGTCCCCTGGCCGACTCTCCCGTCCTTCCCGGCTCTGAATGGTCTGCCAGAAATGCATCGCAATGAAACGGTATTGCAGGATTCCCTGTAGTGCATGCCGTGCTTGACTTGGGCAAAGAAAGGATGCATAGATACCGCGTTTGTACGGTGAGGGTTTCCAGGTTAAGGAATAAGCTGCTGTTTGATGGATCGGAAGGCAAAACTGAATGCTAACTTACTGCATTGAAACAAAACATGACACATTTACGTAGAGGCTACGAAGGACTATATAACAGAAAAGTTCATGTCTTTCTCTAATTATGCTCTAAAAATGATCTCCCACTTGAGCATGGCTCACTATTCCCCATAGTACTTATCGATTGTGTGGGATGGAATCAGTACAGCTCAGTGTTTGATCTATAACCCATGATTAACAAGCCTACTCTGTAGAATGATTCTTAAACTACCTGTTGCCTGTCAAAGACAGGGTTGTATGACAATATTAGTTAATAGCTCTGGAATTCTGATCCAATGACCTGCTGACCTGCAGCGTCCCACATGGGACGTAACGAAAAACAAACGAAAAGATAAAGTCTCCGCTGAGTAGCCTAGGACTTATGTTTTGCATGTAATATCTTTCGGTATTAAGGCAACGTTTAAGCAATGTCCTGTTTTCGGTGTAGTTAATTTCGAGCTTAGGTGCTGTAGACGCTGAAAAAAGTATTTTTCAAAAAAAAAAAAAAATCTTTTTTTTTTTATACATCTTATATTTACAAGGCTGTGGTAGATTACCACAAAATGCGCATGACTCAGGCTGGCGCCCGCTAAACTTTCACACGTTTCTTCAACGCAAAACCATTTACAGTGATTTGATAGAAGCAGCTGGGGGAAGAGGTCTGAGGAGCGGTGGCTGGTAAAGATTAGCTATGAGCGAGTATCACGATTCTCCCTGATTTTGACTCACGTGACCCTCATTCAGGCCATGTGGTTTTCCGCAGTGCTCCGAAAGCGAAAGGCGACCCTCCTCTTCTTCCCCTTCATTTAATTTTCCCAGGGGTGGGGGAGATACAGAGCTGGCCTATCACATTCCCTTCCAATTCCCCCCTCCCCAGTTCCCTTAGTTTGGTGCCCCCGGCATGTCTCACCAGTGCCCCTGGAGGGGTGGGGAGTGGCACAGAAGTTTAGTGGATTTGGCCTATCATCAGCCTTTCGTTGAGGACCATGGCAGGCCCAACCTGTGGTGTCCCAGTGTCCTTCCAAAGACTGCTTATCCCTCGGTTCCACCAGACGACCCCCCCAAAACTCACTTGCACTTTCCAAGCCTCCATTTTTGCCTCTGCACCAACATCCCACCGTCTAGCGCCTACATGATTTTCGCAACAGTTCCAATTCAGTGACATGATTACGAGGGAACGTCTTAAATGCAGCCTCTTTGGCGTTCACGTATCGGGCGTTTACAAGCACGCTGAGGCACCATGAAATTAACTGTGGATCTTTGCACCATATGAGCCAGACCGGCACGGAAACTGCTCTGAGTTCAGGCCATCGTTCCCCGTAATGGAATCTCACCGAAGTCTGAGGCCTGGGCCAAGAAAAGATGATAGATGGAAAGGATTTTTTACAAGCCATTACGGTTGTTAATGTCAGCTAATGGCTTCTGTTGCATGTCTTGTTCATCCTACTGGAGGGCTTATCTGTCTCCTGGTTATTACCACATTGTTTTGCCTCTCCAATTTGTCCCGAAAAGATCCGACATCAGTAGCAGAGGTGGACAACAGTGCACGAGGTGATAAGAGTTGGGAGGGTAGCTGGGGATCGGGGTTCTACAACTGACCTCCGTGACCTACAGACCACCTTACGAAACCTTGACAGACCAGCTCCGGAAACCTCTATCACACTTCAGACAGGCACCTTTCTACAAAACTCCACCATCAAGGCATTGACACTACAGTAATGCCATAAGTAACTGCCATTCACACTATGCATTGATATGTCCATTTATATTTAAAACAGAAAACAACAATGATGATATCCCCTTTTTAATATACAATACTTTTTATACATCTTTATACGGCTGATGGGAAAAAAATAGCTTTGAATCCAAGCGATAACTGATCGAGAAGTTCCTTGCAAGTACTGACAGAACACAAAGCTGGATATGAGGTGGGTGATTATTTACAAAACACATGGAGCACTGAGAACCAATCTGAAATAAGGGATACATTTACAAACCAACCATGTCATATGTGATACTGAATGAAGGAATCTACAGTATATGTTAATTTGTCAAATAATCAAGATGAATAAAGCCTACTGGTGCCCCATTATCTAATTATTCACTAACTACAGAGCTTGTGGAGGTGAAGACTCCCAAAACACACTGTTTTCAAGACCAAGTAACAATGATTATAATCATAATAAAAAATACTCCAATAACTTGCTCGAAAAAACATTATGGTAAGAAAGAAATCGACGCTTCTGCCCCAACCGTGGGCTGAAAAACGTGGCGATTAAAACCTCGAAAATGACCACGAGATGTCGACCGCGGGGCAGGGCTGATGTCCGAGAAAGGAACGATGTCGCTCGGAAACCGAGGAACAGCGAGCTCTCCGAAAGCGGTTACTGTACAGAGTAGGAAACTGGGAATCCCGCAGATTTCTCCATGGGAACAGGAAAAGCAGGCAGTTGGGGGGATTTTCTCTTGAGCAACACGCCTCCTTTTGCGTCGCAAACTGCCATGGGAACGCAGATTATGGTGTGTATCGATAAAAAGCCAACGAGTCTCTCCGAACTGTCCTCTTTTTTTGTATTTTTTTTTGTTTTGTTTTTTTGTTGTTTTTTTAACGATGTTTCTTTTTCTTTTAGCAAAAATATCATGCAGTCTTGAGTCCAAATCCGCTTAGGGATTTGAGGTGTTTTCGTTTGTTTGCTTGTTTCAGAAGGAACGGAAATTCAAAGGCCTGAAATGTTTCTCTCGCTTTTTTTTTTAACATTCAAGTCATTCTGTTAATACTTTTTACATCAGAAAAGTCTTTTAGATTTACACGCATGTGTATATATAAATATAATATGTATAAATATGCATATACATATATAGGAATTAGTATATGTATATACATATTTTCCAATCGTATCAAAGCCAATTTAATGTGCTCTCAAAATATGGCCCATGTTTCCTAAACTGATGCACATCAATTCACATAGTATAACCAGTAGATTAGGTTAAAGAATCCAAAAGTAATGGGAAAAATGACCCGGGACCATTTGTCAATGGTGCTGACGTCAGAAAGGTTTGGGATTTTCAACTTCAGCTTCGACGACCGCCTCCGGAGCCTACAGTTAGCCCGGTTCCGCATGGCGCTGCGGTCGAGCGAGTGGTGGCCGAACCCGTCCCGGGAGGTTACCGGCTTCCGGAACTGCACGCCGGAGCTGTCGAAGGACATGACGGAGTTCCTCGAGTCGCTGACGCTGCTCCCCAGGTCGGAGTGCATCACCTCATTGTTCATCTCCAGCGTCGTCAGGAGGATGTTCCCGTACGCATCCACCTAGAGTGGCGAAACGGAGAAGAGCATCTCAGCGGTGCAGCCGCGGGTCTCCCATCGCAGCAGAATCACTCAGCACCCTTTAGCTTAGTCTGTTTTATGGCTTCAGTTCGATGCGAATGCGATGATGACATGAACAGAAATGGCACATGGCTAGATGCTACGCTAAAAATACCAGTGTGAGAGTTTAGTTATCACTCACAAGACCAAAAGGTCTTCTTACGTATGTTCAACTCCTAAGTCATAAAGCATAATTGCTGGAAAACAGGTTTAACAAGATACTACTACAGGGTGACCTTTGCACTCATCCACGCTCAGCGGTCAGTCGGCTAGTATGACATCTAAAGGAATGTACCCCAACTTTTCTTTGTTCCTCGAGATACAGATTCCTTCGCTGTGTATATGACCTGAGGGTGTTGGTTTGAAACGGCGCTGAAATGGAGTCCTTGCGATGTCAAAAAGAAAAGTGAAGAGAACATTAAAACGTCCAGATTACAGCGACAACAAAGCACATTCTCCAAATATATACTATGCATAAACATGACAATAACCCGTAAGGAGTTCCGCAGAAGCATGGCACGTCATATTTCAGTATGCAAGGCGGAAAGCGTAAGTATGCGCTAACCCGGTAATGGTCACATAACACTCGTACAGCTTCAGCACAGCATGAACAGATAGTTAAATGGGGAAAAACTACAATCAATTAAATTAAATGTTACTATTCGAGGAAAGCAATGGATGATGTTTTTGAAGCACACACTATGTCTTCCAGCACGTCGAACCTCAGCTCCCTGTGAGTCTACGTCTGTTGCACGTGAGGATCCATAATAACACATCCCTTGAGATTGCTACACGTGATCCAGCTTAAAACTCAAACATTTGAGAGTGGAGTTGGGCACGTACGCATGTGAAATGCTACTGGGCGAGGTGGGGGGACCCACAGACACAAACCTGGTCTCTCAGGCGCTTCTCCTCGTAGCGCTGACGCTCATTGTTGGCTTTGTTGAGCCTCTCGCTGACCTTCTTCTGCTGTTGGGGCCCCCGGCCAAAGAACACATAGTTTACAAAGGCATATTCGAGCAGGGCCAGGAACACAAACACAAAGCAGCCCATGAGGTAGACGTCGATGGCTTTGACATAGGGGATCTTTGGGAGGGTCTCTCGCAGGTGGGTGTTGATGGTTGTCATGGTGAGCACCGTCGTAACACCTGCCATTGGCAGAAAGGCAAAGACCATTAGCAAAATGGCACATGAGATACATATGATCAGTGTGCTAGTCAAGGTCAAACAATTATGAATTGAGCCTGAAGACATCTTTTACATTGACTTCCGTCTGTACATAGCATTGAGCGGCCTACATTTCGTATACAGCTCTGGGAAAAATTAAGAGACTACGTTTTTTTAAAAAAAATCTGCATTTATAAATCCTAGTATAATCCCGACGCTGCTGGCAGAAGGCTACAGTGAACGGCAGGTTGCTTCCAGGCTCAAAGTTTCTAAGACAGCAGTACGCAATAACAAGGTGAAACAGGACATACTGAGAATGACCAAAAACCAGCCAGGAAGAAGGCAGAAGGCAACTTTCTAATGCCAAAGATTACCATTGACTTATCCTGCAGTGCGTCATAAATTCTTAGGGTGACCTCAAGTGACCTTCAAAAGGAAACGTTAAGTGGTGTGAAGTGCACTGCTAGGACAATTTATAACGGGCTCCTAGAAGCAGGACTGAAGTCCCATAAAGGAAGAAGCCCTTCATGAATGAGAAGCAGGGAAGAGCCAGGCTGCAGTTTGCAAAAAAATTTATATTTTAAACGGGCGCATACCCATAAATTAAGAAATGAGTGAAACTTTTTTTGCTGTGGTCTCTTAATTCTTTTCCAGAGCTGCATGTTGCCAACCTCTAAAGCTTAGTATCCAGCAGCAGGAGTGAACGACTGACATGTCTCTGAGCTTTGTAGAAATCCAGCCAACAGTCCTCGGTCCCTTGAGGCTGCTCTGGGACCAATGTCGCACCAAACATCATGGTGGGGAAGGTGACTTGAAATATCCCTCTTTAGCATCCTGTCCTTTCCCAGTGCGGCCAACTCACCCAGGGCCACCCGAGCAGCAGAGGCATCGTAATTGATCCAGAAGGAGACCCAGGAGAGGATGGTGATCAGGATAGAAGGCATGTAGGTCTGCAGGATGAAGTAGCCGATGTTTCTCTTGATCCTGAAGCTCAGGGAGAGCCGAGGATAAGAGCCTTAAAGATGGACAGGAACGGAGAGAAGAGAGAAACAGGGGCAACGTTAATGACAGGGAAGGGAAGAAGGAAAGTCTAGTGCTCCATGTATCCATTTCTCCGTGTGCTCTAGCGGGCTGCTTCATCTCTTCAGTTCCTTCGTTTTAAGGAACAGGTTCGATTTCCGATTGAACGCGGCGCAGACTTGCAAGCACAGCATCCTTTTCAGCTCCCTGGTGCTTTCTCTCTTTTTCCTCGGTGCGGGGAGATCGGCAGCATTTGTCCCGCTGCGGGTACCACTGCTGCCCAATACGCTTAAGGGAAGTTGATGGATCCCGATCTCAGGTCTCCGTAGCCTGCCTGCGTCTCCTCTGACACGTGCCATGAGAAAAACCGTTATAACTGACTGAGTAGATGGGGTGTGGCTCACGTTGACTGGCTCCATCTCTGATCTGAACAATCTTCTAAAGGTACTGTAATCAACAAGTCATCAGAGAGTTTCCTTGAAACAGAAGGTAGGTTGTGTCATTGTTTCCCCACGAACCCTTACCTGTGGTGAACCTGACCTCCCTCGATACCAGGTGTAACTCAACGATGGAGAACTGAGGCAGCTCCAGCTTGTCCACACCTGTCACTGCGTTGTCCCCACCTTGCCAGAAGAACACAATGTCGTCTGTTGTGTATCCGTCTGTGAAGAAGAGGGCAACGGTTAGGTGACTGGACTTGGCTTACAGTTGCTTCAGAGAGAATTCACCAATCAAATGCTACTTTGGGAAAACTGGATGGATTAGGGACAACTTTGAAGAGACTAGACAAATCTGATGCTGCTTTAGCGAGATCATACCGATCATATTCTTGTTTAGAGAGATTAGACCAGTCAGATCCTGCTTTGGGGGATCATACCAATTGAATCCTGCTTCAGGGAGATTAGTGCAATTGGATGCTACTTCAGATAGATCGGACCAATCAGATGCTGCTTTGAGGAAGTCAGACTCACCGCATGCTTCTTTCGGGAGAGCGTACCAATCAAATGCTTTTTTGAAGGAGATTAGACCAGTCGGGTGCTGCTTTCAGTTAGATTGGACCAATTAGATGAAACAGTTGCTAGTTGTGGAATGTAGTTCGACCAATCAGGTGCAGCTTTGGGGACATGTGAAACCGTTGGGCTCTATATTGCAGTCCTTCTTGAAAGTGTGACACCATAACTGAATTATAATTCCACTCCCCTACTGCCCTCCTCTCCCTGGGAATTTCATTTCCTTAACATTGAGGCTCCTGCTATATTTCACACTTTAATTACCACCCTGCCACCCCCCCTCCCACTTGTGCAAGCATCCCACTGGGGGTTGTACAGTTTCCCAGGCTGGGATCCATCCGTTTTTAATCATTTTCTCAATCATGTCTCTGAAAGACTTAAACATTTTTTTTTTTGCTACACTTGTTGTAGCGGCTAGCAGTATTCTTAGAGTAGCGTAATTGGTTAGTTGGTAAGGATGCAAGGACTTATTTCCGGCTGGGTGTAATTATTCAGAATCCTTTCTCAGGCTCTGTTGTTCTTGCATTTTGTGTTCCCGACCCTGCACGATTTTATTGCATTTTTAAAAAACTGTTTTCTTGTTGACTTGAGAGGAATGAAAAAGCTGTGCGCATACAGAGGTAATCTTTGGGGGAAAAAAAAAATGTGATTTCACGGAACTAATCCAAATAGTGAATTTCTCGAAATGCGTTCTGAGGATTGGCAGTAGTAATTGTGTTTAATAAGTTTGACACTTTAGCCAGCTGCAACCAAAGAATCTCTATCTGGAAATATGTGGTACAACAGTACAGTGGCTGATTAACAAAGCTTTTAAGGGTGTTCTGCAATAACTTTTCTCCAAAAGCCATTATAAATAATTGCCCTCCTTCCAGAGCAGGGGTGCCCGATCTTATCCACAAAGGGCCGGTCTGTATGAAGGTTTTTGGGATAACCTTTAGGTCAGCTGTTCAATTCCAGGTGTGAGGACTCTTCGGCCAATCAGTCCTCTAATTATTAATCTAATTAGGGAGTTGCAACGAAAACCGCGCATACCCAATAGCCCTTTCCGGGTAAAGTTGCCCATTCCTGTTCTGGAATCTGTGGTCAGGTGACCCCTGTTGTTTTTTGCTGCAACGGTTTTCTTTTCTCTGTCTTGGTGAAATTTGTTGCGCATAGAAAAAACAGTTACAGTCTAATTCGACCAGCAGGATTTCAGGGTATTGGGGTTAGAGTGGAAGATTTAGACTGCAGCCCCTAGTATGCATAATGAAAAGTAGGCAAAAAGAAAAAAAAAAAACACAAATAAAACTAATTAGAATATTAATCAGATCAGCTCTCTTTGGCAATATAAGGTGAAACGTTCCCTGTTGTCTTTTAGAAGTCCCTGGGGGCGTTGCTTGTGGCAGAAATGTTGGGCAGTGCAGCAGAACCACAGAAGACAGACAGACAGATAGATGGATGGATGGATGGATGATGCTGTGTTAATAATGAAGGAAATTTAGGCAGCCAGTAGCTCGGAAAACACAGCGATAGGGACAATAACGCGGACGGTGATAGAATAAAACATAAGGGTTGCAGATGCGGGAGGCGTGTGTGAGCTGTGATGTAAGCAGAGCGCATGCCGGATGGCCGCAGTGAACTCCAGAGACAGCCGGGCCCAAGTGCAGACAGCAAGCGGATGGGGGAAATGGCATCGGAGTCCATCTTCTATCTTGCCAGCTATGCGGGGGTGTATACAGGGGTGTGGTCACAGGGGCGCTGACCTTAGCCAAAAGCTGATTGGCCACCTTTTATGTCACTCAATGCTTCAAAAGCATAGGGCTCGCCCCTCAAAAAAAAATCTTAGAATCGCCCCTGCAAGTATGCAGATTTACAGCTTGCGCGACGGAAAAATGGGGTCGTGATATCATGTCCTGCTGTGTCAGAAGTGACCTTTAGTATGTTGCCATTCTGGGTTTTTATCTGATACAGCCATTCAGCGGCTGTTCCATAACACATAGCCGCTTAATAAATCATCGCGGTTTGATTACATACGGAAAGGTTACTCAGACGCGTGTATTAAATGGCGCCGTCCAACAAAGCTCCATTCTCTTTTCAGATTAATTGTATAAAATGCTGATATAAACGTGTTTATGTTTCTACAGGATTTCTTGGTACATTTTGTGTACTTGCAATCATATAACATTTTTTTGCTGGTCTCTTGAAAATATCTCTGAAAAGCAGAAACACTTTCTCCTGGGCTCATTGTCGGCAGGACAGTCAATAAAACAACGAAAAGTTACTCCCTAGCTGTTTATGACTTTTCTTTTTCCCAGACTTATAATTTTAGGTATTTTATACGGTGGAGCAACTCAATTCAGTACCCCGCTTAAGGGTATAAGAGCAGGACCCCTCATGGAAGGCCAGTTAGCGGACTTCAGGGTAAATGTGCTCGCATCCCATGCCACCTGATGCAGCTTTAGTGACTTCCGATGCCAGAGCCTGCATTGTTAAGATGGCTACGTAATGCTGCTATGGGAGCTGCCACAGCCAGGGGGGCTGGTACTAATCCAGCTATGTAAATATGACAGTGCGTGAGGGTGCCTTCCTGTGACATTGCGACACAGCAAAAGTGGTCCCACGCACACCCCCAGATCCAATAACCCTATAGCCCCTATCCTCGCTCCCGACCGTAAACGGCTAAATGTAATGAAAAAAAAAATCCCGTGAGCCAGATAAAGCTCGTCATGTGACCATCTAAAATCGTAAGTGAATTCAAAGTTACTATAAAAATTAATCGCTGGCATCCCATCCCCGGGAGTGCGATAGCTTTGTGTTCTGGTGACTACCAGCTGCAGACTCCCGGGCCTGCAGCTAACCTTCGCCAGGAGATGTGGCTCAAAGATGGATGGATCGATAATTAATGCTCATTACCATTGCGATTGTTTTTGAGACAGTACAATGCATCTTCGTCCTGGTTTTTAGTGCTGGATATTTGCTAAGGATCTGTGGTCGATGTCCAGATTGAGTACGGTGCTACACTCTGCCTTATTGGTGCTAATGACTCACATCGATTCATTAGAGGAAACAGATATTCATAAATGATGGTGGGTGGGTCATATGTGCGTTCCCCCACATAATATACACTAATTATGTATATTACATTTAGTGGCTATTCCACACCTAGCATTTAGCAAGCACTCCTTAGTCATGAGGCCTTCCTAATTAATGTTAATGCTAATTAACAATTACCCGTTTGTATTCCCAGGCGGGCATCATACGAAACATCGTCTTATTTTACGCGGGACTTTTTGCGAACTTTATCACTTCACGTTTTAAATGTATTTTTTTTTTCCCCCGCTGACATTTTGCACCCGTTTACATTATTTTCCAGCCTGCTCTGGAGCGATTTCTGACATGTGACCTTCGGTGCTTAAGCTGAGGTAGTTAGTAAGACTCCAGAGGCACCTGTTTTATTTCTTGCTGCGATTCACCGGCACATTTTCTCATGCACAATATCAAAAAAAAAAAAAAAAAAACTAAAATAAAAGAAATCATTAGGCCCCCACGTGTTTAACTCGCGCTCAGTGGCGCCAGCGAGCGAACCCCAAGACATAAAAGGAATGGATTCTCTTTGATTCGTAGCCAGCTGACGGCAGCTCTGCACATGCCAGTTTGCCATCCTGCCGCTTTTTAAAATGGATGCTGGGACGCTTGGCGAAATGGCAGGGAGACAGCGGCGCCCCCCCCCTGGAAAATGGGCCCGGGCCGGGTTCTACCTACAGCTCTCGATCTCCAGGGTGCAGTTCTGCTCATCGAGGGGGTATCTTCTCAAGTCCATCATGCAGGCTGCCGTCGTGGTTATCCTGAGAGGGAGAAGAACAAGAGGCGGGGTGGGGGGGGGGGGGGGGAGGCGCCGTTACCATGGTAACCTTTGGGGAAACGGCAGCTTAGCCTTGACTGCGTCGTGCACGCCCGGTAATGAGTAATGCTTAGCGTCCGCTTGTCATGCTTTGGAAAAGGGAAGAATGAAAAAATGCAATTGTTTGGTAGGCGAGTGATGGATACAGCATGTCGAAAGACAGCCCCCCCCCCCCTTTATCTTGGGGGGGGGGGGGGTTGTACACTAGCTGGTTTACAGCACGATGAGTCTTTGTCTCTCTGCTCAGTCCCCGGTCTAGATTTCGCCCTACGCCAAGAGTGTCGGGCCCCTCACAGACGGCGTCTCGCTCCCAGTGTGGCAAACTGCAGCTGGACCTGATCCGCTAACACATTTCTCCCCCCTGCCGAGTCTCCCGGATTTAAGCGGCAGCTGATCGGCAGAGACACAGTCACGTACTGGGTCACTGTTCACGTTAAAGAGACCCGGGAGGGAAGGGTGGCAGGTGAGACAGGACCCTGACGGAGGTGATCAATATCGCGGTTTCTCTGCTGCCATGACGATTAAGTGTATCATGGGCTGTGACGCGCCCTGGCGATAGCTCAAAGCTTGGCAATTTCACTATCAAAGGAAAGGACTGTGATCAGCTTGCAGGTAGCATTCGAGCTCTAAGTCTTGGCATAGATCCTCTCCTTTAGAAGGTATTTTAGCTATCGGGTGACACTTTACTTAATGATGTATGCTAACATTAAAGATAAATTCATAATGCATTATAAACAGGGCTATAGCCATCCATCCATTTTCCAAACCGCTTATCCTACTGGGTCACGGGGGGTCCGGAGCCTATCATGGAGGCAATGGGCACGAGGCAGGGAACAACCCAGGATGGGGGGCCAGCCCATCGCAGGACACAGTCACACACCATTTACTCACGCATGCACTCCTATGGGCAATTTAGTAACTCCAATTAGCCTCAGCATGTTTTTGGACTGTGGGGGGAAACCGGAGTAAACCCCACGACGGCATGGGGACAACATGCAAACTCTGCACACATGTGACCCAGGCGGAGACTCGAACCCGGGTCCCAGAGGTGTGAGGTAACAGTGCTAACCACTGCACCACCATGCCGCCTCCACAGGGCTATAGCTATTTATAAAAATGCTTAACACATTACAGCCAAGCTGATTACGCATTATGAATGCTCCATGAAGCTGTCATCTAAAACACACTATAGATACCTTCATAATGCATTATAATGGTCAGTGTAAGCATTAAGGATGCTTTGATCTACATTATAAAGGTATCTGTAGGGCATTATAGATGAGAGCTTCACAAAGAGTTCATAGTGCACAATAAACGTGGCTATAATGTTATGTCTTTTTATAAATACTTATAGCCATGTTTATAATACTTTATGAATGCATCATAATGCATTATGAAGGTATCATACTCGACTACTTTAAGTAAAGTATTACCTAGCTACCGAGTTAGTCATGACCGCAAGTGTTTGCTTCACTGAAACAAAGGGTTGCTTTCTGCAGACAGTTTAATGGAAAAAATCTGGATTAAAAGACGCTTGAAAAAGCACAAAGATGCCTGATAGTTTGTCCCAAGTGCAGAAGTAAACATCCTCACAACTAATAACATGAATATAGTGTAAATGAATGCTGTCTGCTTGGAAAAATACTGGGGCAGTTTCAATGTAGCCTTAATTTAGGAGGTACTGAATGGGCTGGCCCCCACACGTCAAGGGTTCGCTAATCCCCTTTAATCCTCTGACTCCTCTTTTTACACAGAAGGCAATTTCATCCTTGGGGGGGGGGGGGGGGCAGAACTTGAGGACTGGACTCACAGCAGAGTCCTGCAGCTGGAGAGACTTGGTATTCATGTGTAATTCACATTTTGCCGAAGTAACTTATAGTGCTTTTCCACTGCCACGAAGAACCCGAGCTGTTCCGCAAACTGATGGTATTCCACTGTAAATTATCCAAGCCGTAACCATGTTGCCAGGGCCCAGCTCACTGCAAAAAAGCGTGACCAAACCGAGCTGGTTGCATCATCACCATCTGATTGGTCAAAATGCATGGGGATACTGCTGTCCTGCGTCGGGATGCATGTATTATCTGAAGGAAAAAGGGGAATATTCTTTATATTATTATTAGTAGAATCACACATTGTGATGTATTGATGCATTTCCAACCTCCTACTTAAAAAAAATACTATAAAACAGCTGAACGGAATGGATTCGTAATGCAAATTTACGCACGCGAATGCTAATTCCGCAAGCGTTTCATGCTAACATAACATAGTGATTCTCACAGACGTACTAGCGGATATTTCCACATTGTAAATCATGACGTACACCGTGTGAACGGTAAATAAGCAACCCTTTGGTTTTATGTCACTGGTGCTCTCCAAACCGGGCAACGCCTTTAACAAGCTGTACCGGGGAACCGGAGGTTTTCCACTGTAAATAATGTGAGCCGTACCCTCACTGACATGGCCCTACGGCTTCATTGACCACGGTTCCAAAGAGAGCTGGAACTGCACTGCAACTAGTCTCTCTTTGCAGTGAGGCTCGGGTATGGCTTGGTTCCTGTATACCAGTGGAAAAGCTCCATTTTAGGGAAAACAGTGAGTGCACTTAAAGATACCCGTATTTACAGATATAGAGATACACTAGACATACTGCACCCAGTACCAAGAACTAGCAAGATACAAATAATTAAGTAATCAAGAAGTCAGCATTTTCAGTGATGATGAATCAGAAAAAGTGTATTAATGATCACTTTCCTTACAGTTTAATATACAAGAGTTTTATATAACCAGAGACAAATGGCATTTAAAAAAAGATCTTCTAGACACAAAATGATTATTGATGCTCACTTACTAGAGTTAATACGTTTCCTCAGTACTCTCATAACTCAGCATTATCAGCATCACATAATAACACGAATCATTTGCTTTTTCATTTAGCTGTAACACGATTACTGGACCTTCACTGCAAACTTTTTACGCCAACTTCAGATTTTAAACTGGCACAGTGACGGCTCACTGGCTCTTGTTTTCTCTCGCGGTCCGAAAACATCCATTCATGCACTTTCTGAAACTTCTTATCCTATTGCGGGTCATGGGGGGGGGGTCCGGAGCCCAGCCTGGAGCGTGCACACGCGTGGGCAATCTGGCCAAAAAACGTGTAGCATGGTTAATTGGTGTCTCTAACGCTCATGTGGTATATGTATCCTGTGGTGGACTGGTGTCCTGTTTCGGGTGTGCCCTCGTCCTGAGCTGCCTCGGCCGGCTTGCAGTCTCCCACCCTCCCTGGCCGGGACCTTGGACAAAAGACATCACTGGCAATGCAAAATTACAGGTACTCCAGTTAAAAATAACCGCTTACTCTAAATCGGCCTTGTCCACAGTGTGAGTGGTCATCACCCTCGGCCGTGTTGGGCTGCGGGTTCAGTAAGTTACGCTAAACTTCAGAGATGACGTACCATTCAGAGTCTCTACCCCGGCGTGAAATCAAGGCGTTGAAGAAAGCACAGCTGTACACGAACGCCTCACCCTGAAGTGACAGACTCCCCAGTGATGTCGGTAATTACATTAGCGATGTTAAATCCCAGCAAGTTCTGGAAGGTCCGGCTCCTCTCTGTAAGTGATAATGTGCTCCGCGTCGTGGACTGGAGCACACACCCGCGCCTACGCTATGATGCGTTTCGGGGGTGGGCGTCATTTTCAGGCTACCTGCTAGGGCAGCACATTTAGTAATTACTTCTATGTTCACGCTGTTCATATCAACACCTCAACTGAGTGGGAGTGTCCTGGTAAGAGGCCCGTGCAGATGAAAATGGAACCGAATGTAGTATTAGCATGTCTGTTAAGGTGCCTCCTTCTCCCGTGCTTTCGTGTTACCCTTCTCGGGTTAATTGGCTGGGTTAATCACTATGGGGCCATTTTCTCCCGGCTGACATCCCTTGCCAGCCAAAGAGAATGGGATGCTCATCGCTTTGCTGATCCCCTCTTCTTACGATGTTTAGCACAGCTGGTGACACACGCTCTCTTCCTGTTCACACGCCTGCCTACTTGCTCCCTTTTCTCGCACTGCAAACCACCAGGGGTGACCTAAGCTCGAGGAATCCGGCCACCGGCTTGTGGGGCTCCGACGGGCTAAGCGAGGGCCCCGTGTGGTGATTGGTCCAGATATTGTGGCCATGTGCAGAGATTGGTCAAAATGTCGTGGCCCCACGTGGTGATTGGTCAAGATCCTGTGGCCCTTTTTGGCTAGTTCATTGCCACGTTGAAGTGTTAACCATGCAAAGGCACCGTTTTTGAATGACTCTGCTTGGTCTCTTCACATCTCAAAGGACCATATGGGACCGGGAATGGCGTAATGCGATGTTTACGCGACTGATCGATGATTGAAGCCTCTGTGGATAAGCAGGTATTCCTGGCACCTTGAGTTTTCTTTCGGTACCCACAGTTCTCTTCCCGGAGTACAAACACAATTGCCCTAAAAACGGGAATTATGTGTGAGACAGAGTGTTTGTGCGCTTACCGACGGACTGCTGTCATGTCTCATTTTCTATCACAAACCTTTGATCTCTACCCTACGAGGATAAGCGGACATGATAGATGGATAGACTTTGCCTTTTAATTAATTAAGTCTGCCTTCGCTGAAGTTGTATAAGGTCTGTCTGAAAGGCTCCTGGCTAACAGCTAAGCTAACCATACCTGCCACAGAACCATCAGTCATCTACAGTGTTGTTATACTTTTGATTGATTTCATTTTTATTTTTGTGTTGTTTTCAATTTTCATTTGAAATGTTCAGTTTTAGTGTAGTTTTCAGTGTGTTTTTAATAGTTTAATGGAATATTTTTGTTTTAGCTTTTTATTTATTTTAGTTTCAGTTTAAGTAGATTTATTTCTAGGGATAGACTGAAAGTTGTAGAGATATTTTATGCATCTTTAGAAAATCCAGCATGAATACTCACATGAAGTGTACGTAATGTACTCAAAATGGGCAAAACACTGTTCCAGGTATTATAAATGGCCATCTAAATGCAGGATTACGTTTACTTGAATGATTTCCATTAAGGAGGAGAAATGAGCAAATCATTACAAAATCATTTTTAAAAACAACACAAAAGTATTTGAAATTTTATTTCCATTAGTTTTGGAAGCAATATTTAGAGTTTTCATTTAGTGGTAATTTTTAATTTTATTCTCATGTCCTATTTTATTTCTGTTTACAAAAAATGTATTCTTATAGACTTAGTTTCCACTTTCGTTAACGACAATAACCCTGTTCCTGCGTCCTTCAGGAAAATAAGCCACGTGGTGATTTTGGCCACAGAATGTGGTCGTCTTGATTTGCGTGAGCCGGCGTGACCCGCTGAGACGTGGAAGCCGCCCAAATGCTGCATCCGAGCAGCACAGGCTAATTCATCTTTCGCTAATTTGCACCCCCCCCCCCTTCACATCGTAATTTCGCAAAGTCCACATTAAGTACGATGCCTTGGGCTCTGTTCAGTGGAAAAAAAAAACGACTTGGTTAATGTTGATATTTTGGGCACGCAAACGTTTGCAATCACCAAATGTGGGCGTTAGCCTTAGCATCCGCGCCCTTAGCTCTCAACATAAATAGATGCTTTAGACCAGCATATTTGTATTTCTTTTTCCTTTATCGTAAGTCCCCACCCTCCCCCCACTCCACTCCCTTTTCAGTCTTTCACACTTCCTGTTGCAGCCGTGCGCCCTCTAAACGTCGAGCTACTTGAGTCTGCAGCCCATAATCTGAGAGCGACGCGTTCGGCGGCTACGCGGCGAGGCACAGGCCGCTGCTATGGAAACTTCAAAACGAGCGGGTCACGAGAAAAATATACTCGCACTGGAAACGATGTGTTCATTAAGAAATGATTCTCCTTTTTCCCCCTCACCCTCCGTGGCACAAATCGCATGATAACTAAGCGAGCAGGAGCCCGACAAAAGCAGAAGCCTTAGCGGGGTGCAGATCTTTCCCTAGCAACCATTTTGTTCCTCGTGTACAGCATTTTAGTGTCTTGTCACGGGCACACGGAAGTCCGAGCAGGAGGGTGCACCATTCACCGGACATCGGCAGGCTCTCGGGCTAGTTCCACAGATCAGTTTGCCGTCGATCTATGATTTTATTACCACTGCGCACCAGCCTCTAGCTTTAGAAGGAACTCCCAGCACAGCACCTTGTCTTCGGAACGTGGCTGTTCTCTACTGGAGCCATCACAACACAGCCAGATCTCCGGTGCCACTACTCATATTAAAGAAAAAGACTTTCAATAGTAATATGAATGCAGTGATTTTTTTTTTCCCCCCACAGGGAGCAGCTTAAACATCAGAGGGGAATTTATGCCTCGTGGTCCTTTCTGGATAAATTCCGGAAGGATCTCAGTAGTTCCGTTGCCTGACAACCTGATTACTGGAAAAAAAAAAAAAACGGACTCAAACGATTCGATTCTTTGGCAACTTCATCGGCATCCAATAAGCCCTGCTCCAAGACCACCTGCCGCTTATTTTTGGTCGCTCACTGGAAGTCCACGCCCAGCGACAAGTGCAGCTACATCGGCTCCTAGATTAGCTGCGATGTATTACCTCCCTCGTTTACGTCACGTCGGACAAAAGTTCCCCGACAGACAAATAAATAGACAAATAAACAAATAAATGCGAATGTAAACCTCTGGCTTCGAGAGTTGTACGCCGCTGACCTGGACAGACCACTGGGGAAATGTTCATTAATACACCGCTGCAAAATTCTTTTCTGCAGCGCGTATGGAAAGCAGTGCAGCGTCACTTGGTCTAACCGGAAAACAAAGCCAGTTAAATACATTTTTATATAGGCCTCCCTCTGGACCAATTTCTCTTTTCTTTTTTTTTTTTCCACCCCAGGCCTTGTTTCAAAGCAAATAATTACGAAAAGATACCATCATCTGTAAGGCCACTATGAACAAAAGCCATTTGAAGATTCTGTGGTGCTTTCGTCTCTGCAGAACACTTAATGAAGTTTATGGATGTCGCACCAGGGACTTATCATCCTAAAAGCTGTTTATAACTGCATGCCTCTTTGCTGTTTCAGTGCTTGCTGTCTCTTCTCCCTGTGACTGCCTGTCTGACGCCTTGGAGGGTCTAGCCTAGCTGTCCTTGCAGGGATACCTGCAGACCCTCTCCTCCAACGCGGGGATGAGACCTGATCTCCAGCGCCTCCACCTCGCAGGAGGTGCAGCTTAGCATTACGTCTATAAAGCCTTGTGGATTTAATTAGATCTTCACGGCTGGACTGTCATCAGGCTCGACCCCGCAGCTTGGACGAACTCCAGTGCATTATGGCATTCACCTCGTGCATTCAGCCGGGGTCGGGAAGCCCTCTATACATTAAAGCTGCAGTAATAATATACTGTACGCCGTAACTTTGCTTTTAATTATGGGAAAAGATAAACATCGGTGCGACACGCGCAAAGAAGGAAGAAGAGGAGTCTGGCAGCTTCCGGAAAATGTCAATAGCTGCACGCCGTCTTGTTTCTGCAAGAAGGTCCATAAATTAGGGTTAGCTGCCCACGCAAGCATCGCTAGAGAGAAAGATGATTTTCTGCACGATGCTCAAAATGGCAAAATGGCGTATGCTCAATACGTCAAGTTCACAATATTAATGCCTGCCTCCCATCACAGCTCATACAGTCATTATCAACAGATGTCCAAAGGAACTTGGCTTCTTCCCGGGGATGTCGCCGGATTTGTTTTTATCTGCATTTGTGAAGCTTGCGATCACTGTGAAAGGTGTTCCTGTCTCTTAACTGCACCGTAACTTTAAATCCAAGGGATTTTAGCTATGTACATGTGTTGCTTGAGCCTTGCCCACGATTTAAGTGTTGAAGACAGGAAAATAAGATCCCGGTAGAGGATGAACACAAATGAAATCAAATCAGTCTCAGCATTTGATATTGGAAAACTGGGATAATGGATGTTACAGTTTCGAGATATATTACCACGAGGGGAGAAGTTTTTTACGAGAAGTTTTTAAGGACCTTACTGACGAGACATTGCTGTTTGTGTTTTTGTACTGCAAATTTGTTTTCCACAATTTTCCTCCCGGTGTCATGAAGACGGCGAGCCAAATAAAGCGTCAGGGAGGAAGTGAAAGAGGCCCACCTGAGTCCGTAGAGGACCGTGCCGTCAGGATGCAGCCGGATCATGCGGTTCTTCACCGTCACCCCGTGCAGGAAGGACTTCTTGTCGTTGAGAAAGTAGGTGTCCGGGAGCCAGAGTTGGTCAGCCACGCGGTTGTCTAGCGTGAGGTTGAGCGCAAGTTCGGCATATGCCAGCCGCTTGTCCCGCCAGCTTTGCTGGAAATACATGGTGATGGTGTAATCCTGGCAAAGGGAGGGAGCAGAACCGGGTGGTCAGCATCCTTTACAGGTCAGTCTTAGGAGGACCAGTCACTCAAGGTACCTCGAATAAGATTCTTGGTCAGCTTGTCCATTAAAAGCTCACCGTTTTACTGTTTTGCACCGAAAACAATGTTGTGAATACATGAAAAAATATATAGTTATCGAATAAATTGCTGTGTTGTGGCTTCTCTGATGGATATTCAAAAGAATTTGCCTCTTAGACCAAACCAGCATCTCCACAAATGCTCGGCCCAGGAAACTTCAGGTCACAAGACCACACCCTCAGTGATCAACTTCCTGTCCTTGATGTAGTGTTTTGTACATTGAAAACGTACTGATTCCCAAACTATATCGGCCATGATCAGAGTATCTGCCAAGCAAGCAATAATGATGATATGCTGATTAACAAAATTTAGTTGCATCTACCTTTTTATTGACATTAGTAGTTTGAATATGAAATCGGTTGAATAAGTCATATGGATCTCGTTCATTATTGATAAAAGGCTGTATGCAGAGGTGGACATTTCAAGTCCAGAAAATAAAAATTCCAAACCAGGATTTTGTTTCAACCAACCAGTTGAGTATAAAGAGTCACAGTCACAGAGTACTCAGCTGTTTCGTTGAAGCAAAATCTTGGTCTGGATTTTTACTTTCTGGACCTGAAATGTCCACGTCTGGGTGTATGAACGCATGCTGATGCATTGACACAATGGGGCATTAGCTGGGTTTAACTGAGATCTCTGTCCTCGTTCCTTGGCAGGCAGAGACGAACTGGGGGGCACTCTGCCATCTTTCCGATGGGCACTCGTGGAGGCGCACGACCTCCACCTGGTGTGCCGTCACTCTTTCTGATGCTGTGCTACGACGTAGCTCCGCCCCTCCATCCATCGCTACTTCCAAACTCTAATGGAACGTCTGTCCTGTGAAAACCTCTTAGGAGTCTGGGGACGGATATGGGCTTGGATAGGCGCTCTGTCCGCCTCGTTGACTTTAAAGTTCAGAATGTCCTTCTGTCTACAGCACCCCCTTCCCCCCACCTTGGTGGTCCATATGTGATGCAGAAACACCACTGACTGGAGATCCTTCCTGCTTGCTTATGCTCCTGATGAATGTTTTAATTTGGAGGAATCTCTGTTTGACATGTACCTGCTGTGTGCTCCCAAGACTACTGAAAAGCCTTAACGTTAACCAAAATGAGGAAGATTTATATCACCCTTGTGCTAAACTCAGTAGCCCACTGCAAAGCAAAGCTGGATCAATGTGCCTGAGAATGACAGACAAGGAGGGTAATAAATTGGCACAGGGAACTATTTTTTATTTTTATTTAGATATTTCTGAAAAAAAAATATCCTGGGAGTAAAACTGGAAGAAAAAAAATGACCACATTTATTGCTTTGTGTAACGATTTATCATGGGGTGTCAGAAAAGGTTTAGCGCTGTCCCTAAAAGGAATCGTCTAGTGATATTTCACTCAATCATATTTGGAGCTTTAATACGACACCTGCAATCAATACACATTATTAATATCGCAAGCTGATGCTGTAAGTTATGTCCTTTTGTTTCCGTGCGTGTGGCCGATGATGAAGAGTGCAGATGGTTTATGTAGATGGCCAGGCTGTCATCATGGTCTGGGCTTGGTTATGATCTCGGGGAAAAGGCAGGTATATCTGAACACGCAGCAATCTGTTTAGCATTCGGTGCAGGTGCTGCAGCAGCCGGCGAGAGTGTGTCTGCAATTTGACTGCTGTCTGGCTCAGTTAATGCTCACTATGACACCTCTGCCCACCTGCCTGGGTGTGCACAAGTCAATGAGCGATGCACATCAGGAGGGAGACTCTGGCCAAATGCCCTAGAATGGTCAAGTCAATGCATGATCCCCATCAGGAGGGAGACTCTGCTCAAATGCCCTAAAACAGACAAGTCAATGCGTGATCACCATCAGGAGGGAGAGTCTGCCCAAATGCTCTAGAACAGACAAGTCAAGGAACGATCCCCATCAGAAGGGAGACTCTGCTCAAATGCCATAAAACAGACAAGTCAATGCGCGATCCCCATCAGGATGGAGACTCTGCCTAAATGCCCTAGAATGGTCAAGTCAGTGAACGACCCCCTTTAAAAGGGAGACTCTGTCTGGTTGCCCTAAAACAGACAAGTCAATGTGTGATCCCCATCAGGAGGGAGACTCTGCCCAAATGCCCTAGAACGGTCAAGTGAATGAGTGATCCCCATCAGGAGGGAAACTCTGCCCAAATGCCCTAGAATGGTCAAGTCAATGCACGATCCCCATCAGGCGGGAGACTCTGCCCAAATGCCCTAGAACGGTCAAGTCAATGAGCGATCCCCATCAGGAGGGAGACTGCTCAAATGCCCTAAAACAGACAAGTCAATGTGTGATCCCCATCAGGAGGGAGACTCTGCCCAAATGCCCTAGAACGGTCAAGTGAATGAGTGATCCCCATCAGGAGGGAAACTCTGCCCAAATGCCCTAGAATGGTCAAGTCAATGCACGATCCCCATCAGGCGGGAGACTCTGCCCAAATGCCCTAGAATGGTCAAGTCAATGCACGATCCCCATCAGGAGGGAGACTCTGCCCAAACGTCCTAGACTGGTCAAGTCAATTAGTGGTCCCGTTCAAGAGGGAGACTGCCCAATTGCCCCAAACCAGACAAGTCAATTAACGATCCACTTCAGGAGGGAGACTCTACCAAAATACATTAGACTAGTCAAGTCAATGAGCAAGACCAGACATGATTATGGTCCTCACCAGAAGGGCAACTCAACCAAGCTGCCCAAAGATCAGGAAAATTGACAGTCCCCATCAGGATGGTGACTTTGTGTGTCTGTGCTGTGCTTCAAGCCCCCAATGGACACTGTACTAAGCTAAAGGGAGACCTCCGTTTACCCTTCACTGCTGCTCTGCTGACCAGCCATGTGTGTCTGTACACACTCCGAACAAGTGTGTGAGATACAGCTGTTCTTGTCGGAGTCACTCAGAGCTCCTGCTCTGGGACTCCAGTGAAAGCTCTACCACTCAGACTTCACCCATGACCCGGAATTACGCATCCCGGCAAATACTGCATCTCTTATTTAACCTGCTTCTTACGTGTCCAGGCACACTTTTTATCAGCAAGTAATCTGACAAAATGGAAGCAGCGGTCAAAATTCTATAGATGTTGACTGGATTCAGTTAATAAGGCTTGCCAGGTCACTGGTACAAAACTCGGATTATATTATTTTAAACTAAGCTGTTATTCGTATCATCTTTTGTTAGCTGTTTGGGGGAAAAGATCTTAGTGGTCATTCAACTGGATATAAAATGACCTACATTTCCTAGGCTATGAAAAGAAAGAATCTTCAGTGTTCCGTTTGAAATCCCTTAATAACATCTGGACACCTGGAATAAGATAAAATTACAAAACGCCAGACGGCAGACCATAAATCGATAACATTACTTGCGCTGTTTCCAGAACATGTTGTAAACTGCATGTTGCTACGTCGCATGAATCATCCATCTACTTATTTACTTTGGTATTCAAATTTGCTCTTTGCACTGAATCAGCAGATGGAAATGAAAGATGGTTTTGTTGTTTATTTTTGAAGGAGGAATCTCATGAATAGCTTGAAGACTTAAGGTTATGTACTGTTCTGCTCAGGATTCCATGTAACCTTCTTACGATCTGATTCAGCGTTTTCTATTCTTAATGGTTCAGATGTTCTGGGAAACAAAAATAAAAACGAGATGTCGTACGGAATATGCGGCGTCGTCAGAAATGGCAGCAGTACTGGGGTATTCGGCAATAACACCACAATTAATAAATCAAAGGACCACAACACAAAAAGGGCACCAAGCTATGACATTTAGGCATATTGGATAATAATGATTTTAATAATTTATAAAATAATGATAAAATAATGACATCCATGTTCCAAAACTCCGGATTAAATCCCCTGCCATGATTCTGGTGGAAGAGCTGTGAATAAAATGGATCTTGCGGTGTATCCAGTCCGGTCGAGTTAGCAAGATCCGGCAGCGGCAGCGTACTGGATAAGAGAGGGAGGCGGGAGAGAGGAGCAAGCCGAGGCTTCCTCTGAGACACCAGACCCGCGGTTACACTCAAAGACCTACATACAAATGCCTCCAATTAAAGCAGCTCCGCATTAATTGAAAATGAACTATTGAGATCAGTATTGTAATTATGATTAGTAGCCATTTTTTTAAGAGTCTGACAATAATTAGTTTTATATCAAAATTTACTAGGCTGCTTTACTGTAATGTTACTGTTGGTTAGATAAACAGTGGAGGTTTTACTTTACATGCGTTAGCTTGGTAATTAGCATGTTAGCGTTCCTTTAAGCAGTACCATGCCTAGAGACACAAGCACATGTGATAGAAATAGGTATCTTACATACATAAACATGTATTAGTAATGTTTTTGGGGGCAAAATCTTTTGTCCGTTGTGAAATGTTGTCAAAGAAAGTCATTCTGTGTAATAGTTAGGGCTGATTTTTTCTCTTGCAGCCAAAATGGAGGGAATTGGTATTTCGCTCTTCCAGTCTGCCGACTTACATCATTTAGAATAAAGCGAGAGATGACATAGTATTATTGACTGAATTGATCCCCAGAGAATTAGGAACCCCCCCCCCCCCCCACTTCATCGGAGAAGGTGGCGATTTGACCGTATAGTATATGTGTGTTTGGACACGTCATGTGGACGCGGAGATGCATTCAGATGTCCGTGTGACATTAACGTTTTTGAAGCGGGTCCATTGGAAAGATGACGACTCCCCAAGAAACTGAGAATGGTCTGGGGTGAGAGCGCTGAGCGGACAGCGGACGGCAACACGGCCGCAACAGTCTGAACAAACATGTTCCGGCTCATGTCTATAAATCATTCAATTATCTCAAACAGCCAGAGAACAATGCAAGATATGTATTATTACTATGCTTCCGCTGATTGTTTACCGAGGCAATTCACTAATTCTAGTACCTTTCTCCATTTTATTACATCAGTGTCACTACAGGGATTTCTACCTTGAACATAACAGAGAACAAAATAGTTTGCTTGTATATTTATTCTTAAACTATGGTAAAGAGGTTTAATATGCTTATTATATGCTATCAAACTCATGTTCATGTTTTGTATGCATAATTCCTTAACATTAACACGTAGAGAGCTTACTAAAGTAACATATTGTTGAGTTACACTCAAGTAAAAAAAAGTATCATAGTAGGATATACGTATACATCTATTTTTTTTTATATATCAGTTCTGAAATTCTGTACAAAAGATGTTCTGTGTCCTACACCGAGTATATGTGTATAGTATATGATGCAAGCCACTTCTACATTATGTAAATATGGTATTGTGGAATTAATCTGAATTAGTTATCTGTTTCCATGGAAATTAAAAGGTTAGCACGTCCTCTACTGAAAACGCTGTATTTGGGGGCAGGAATTCTCGGCCTCTTTGTTGGTCTTATTGATTGGGCTGGTATTAAATTTAAAGGCAACAATGCAGGCACACCTGCAAAGAAAATGATTTTACTGTGCTTTTTAGTTCAGAGCTTCTTGCATGGACTGGAGACTGTTTTGCTTACATACTGCTTGGACGTGGAAACCTAAAATATGATGACGACAATATAATAACAGAACATAAGCATTTTCAAACGTACATTATACTAAAAGGTCAGCTTTGTTAGCAATCCTGCAGTGCCGGGTGTGTAAAATTCCACCAGATCAAAATGATGTGCCTGTTTACTTCCCAGCATCACCTGCTGATTTATTACATGACAGCAGTCACTGACTTATTGGTTCGTGTGCGGCAAGCTGCGTTTTTACAGTCTGCCGTTTTCTCTGTCTTCGGCCGTGGCTGGTTGGCTACCGCGGAAACCATGGAGACGGCCTCGATCATCATGCTCACCAGTCTCGAGGCGCGCACTGTGAGGTCATAACGAGGAGGGAGTGGTCATCGGCGGAAATGGATGGAAGCTCCGCCCAGAGCTATGACGGGCAGGAGCCATGCATGAGGGCGTCTCTGAATGGGGAGGGCCTGAACCCGGACCCGATCTGCCTAAAGCTAATGGGTTTATAGGCTATTAAATGTAACGCTGCAGGACACCGTCGTAATGGGTGATGGATGGTCCACCGGTACCCATTTCAGTTAACGTCATTCAGTTTACAATCAATCCATCGAATAACCCAAGGGCACGCATCGCATTCGAGACATTTCGTGTATACGTTTTAAAAAATTTTATACGTTACCTAGGCAATGAAGAGGACTGGCCAACTGGAGGGGGGGGGGGGGGGGGAATCAATTTGCCTTTCTTTTGTCTTTCGACTGCAATTCCTTGCATTTGGAGTGACTTATGGCTTCGGAACGGGAATATTTATAATTAAATCAAAGGAATGTGCTCGAGAGCCGCCTCCCTTCTGCATCCGTGGCTCCATAAAATCGCAGGAACGAGTCACTCTCGACGATACCGCGCGGCGAATGCGCCTCAAATCGTATATTATGTTTCAGTGAATAATAACGGTTGCGACGGGAAAGGTAATGTACCGGTGATTGATGTGGCCATTGTGATAAACAACAAATTCTATTAAACTGGGCCTGTGTGCGCGTGGAATATCTTAAGCGGGGGAAACGCTGCACAATTTTGATACAGATTGCACGTTGGCAAAAAGATGACAAAAGCCCAAGTGATGGTAAACGGGATTTCCTGAGCTAGCATTCTGGCTATGGGAATCTGCACTGCCCGAGTCTCGAAGGTCGGGCTGTAAGCCGGATCGTGCCTCAAATGCCCTCAGCTTGGTTTCACCCATTGGACATTAGCACTTCCTGGGAAATACGATCGGTGAACTTCTTCAGTTTGCCGGCCATATAAGTGTTGTACTTTTATTTTGATATAAAAACACTCTTGCTGGCCGGTATTCAGCATGGTACATTTATGGTGCAAATAGCTTCTGTTGTCATTCCAGGTTGTAACTTTGTGATTAATTAGATGGCAATCCAAATGTTTGATGATTCCCTGGGGGATGGGGGGGCGTATAGGTGTTGTGCAATGTAGCATATTTCACGTGGGAGCAGGGAGTGAGGTCTCGGTGGCATGCTGGAGGTGTGAACTCCACATTCACAGTGTGAACGGCTTCTGTTTCGGCATCTGCTGCCGTCATTATCGTTCAGTGAGGATTTCCAGCCCCTCAGGCCACACCCCTTCAGCATGGAGAATGCGGGCACCTGCCCAGTGGCGTGCCATCGTGATGAGGTCACCTGTTCTGTGTGGGCGTCGGCCCCCAGTAATACTGATGATGTCAAGATCAGCCCCGTTTTTATCAAAGGCTGAATTAGGCTTGGGAAAAGACACCAACAAGCGGGACTAAAACCCAACGCGACACGAATGTTTACATACTCAGAAATGTTTGCTTTGTCTGTGTTCGTTCTAAATGAAATGTCAGACAGGACGCTGCTGTGTGGTGAATTACGTGTGGAGTTTGCATCTTCTCCCCATGTCGTCGTGGGGCACTGCCGTTTCCTCCCATGGGTCCAAGAACATGCTAAGGTGAATTGGAGGTACCAAATTGTCCATAGGTGTTTGTGCGAATGGTACATGTGTCCTGCTATTGGTTGGTGCCCCAACCTGGGTTATTCCATGCCTTGCGGCTATAGCTTATGGAATAGACTTCTGGACCCCCCCCCCCCCCCCAGTCCCCTCCACTGCATAGGACAAGCTGGAAAATTAATGGGTGGAAATCTTTTCACAGCCCTAGTTCGTGTGTCTGTCGTTTCCACGAATTTATGCTTGTTCGTATTTACACTCTTGATGTCACCAGCCGACCAGTTGCCCGCGTATGTCTAAAAATTTCCGTGCCTTTTGCTCTCCTCCCAGGTCTTCTGAGTGACGCGCGCCTTACCTGCCCCTCGCCCGCCTCTCGCCCGCCTCTCACCTATAGTCGCAATGGTGACTTGAGAGACCATGAAATCCGTATTAATGTCAGTGTAGAACCCTGACATCTGCTCTTGTGTGAATGAAACATCTTTGCGAGGGCATTTTGAATTGAATTCACAACAGCGGCAATTCGCTGTGGGAGATGACCCACGGCCACTAATGCCTTCAGTCATAGGTGTTTGGCTACTGAAGACATTGATCAAAAAGAGCTTGTCGTGCATATACTTGCATATTTCGCGTGCGTTATATTTTAGTCAGGGTTTAGCATGTAAATCTGTGTTATAGATGTAAAACAGATCATTTGCAGTCAACAGTACAGCAAAAGAGTATCTGAGTCTCTTGATCGTCACTTTGAAGAAAATGTGCCAAGCAAACATAAATGTAAATGTAAAGAGTTCACAGTAAAACTGAAGGTTAGCCAAAAGCTAACAGTTTCCTGCACATCAGTCGAACTACAATGAAATAATCGTTTGCTATACATTACTACCACAGTACCATGAGAACTGACATGGGGGATTCCGGAATTTTGATGAAGCCTGTTTTGTGTTTTAGAGCCTTAGTTAAACGTGTCACTTAGGGCCTGCGACGTACTGTACGGCATCAGACAGGATGGCTCAAACACGCATTCCATCCCGTATTATGTATATATTCCCATGCTAAACGCGAAGCATATGATAGTTCCCATGATCCACTTGTGTCCCAGCGGTGACGCTAATGGGGTTCCCGTTAAATTTAACCACCTCCTCTGCCGATGCACTTTAAATGAACTTTTGAAATTAGTCACTGTAAATGTACTGCTAATCCCACACATATAAGGAGAAAAGTACAAATTTGCACTAAGGAAAATGTGGCCACATTTCTACCTCCGACTTAATTTACATAGGAATAAATACTAAACCATTCGGTTGTACGCAGATCACCTAGGCAAATAATCCAGTTTTGTGATCAGCGAACTCATGGAAAGGTAGGGAACTGACACAGCTGAGCAGATAACACAGAAATCTAACAATTAATCTTAATCTTTAATCTCTAAACCGATAACTGAAAAACCATCCGAAGAAGAATCCAGCTGCTCACCCCCTACCTCTGAACATTTTTCGGCTGCGTCATAATCATTTCTTCTTGTATCTGTCGGTGTCATGCAGTTTGTCTGCATCATACTCACATTTGACTTTGTACTCTGTTTTGTTTGCTGTAGATTTACCCCGGGGAAATGCCGAGCCAGAGCTCCACCCGGCAAAAAACGGAGGCAAACTTAATGTGAGGTGCGGCTGTTGCCTCAAGAAGATAGCATTATTATTACATTTAAAACCGCACGTAGAAATACGAGCCAGCTTTTCTTATAAACTCTTGCCTTTCGCCATAATTCTCTTAATTTTGACTTTTTGCCCACAATATCTAATGAGGAACCTTGTAGCATGGCAGACGTAGAGCCCCGCAAGCTGAATTCGAGAATTATACTGCTTTGTGATGCATCAGACCGTATGTGTTTGGATAATGTGCCTGGATCTGCATGGCATTGTCCCGATATCTCATCGCAGCTCTGCTGATGGCGGCAGAGTCTATGATTCACGTCCTTATTGCTTCCAACAGCTTAAACAAACACATCGGCATCTCCCACGTCTTTCTGAGTAGCTGACTGCTCTTTATAAGGAAAGAGCAGAATGACTGGCCAACACGTCCTACAGCAGCACCCAAAAAAAGGCAGGAGAGTGTGACTATCGCTACTCATTCACATTAGTCATGTAATCCCGTGTAAAAAATAGAAAGGTTTAACGTTTCAGGGAAGGCCTGCTTGGAGATCTGTGATAATTCACACATAACCAGTGGCCTTGCGCCATACCAGCTCAAGCCTCGAGGATAATCTGAAGGTGTTTAAGATCCTTAGAAGTCGTATGGTACTGGGTTGTCAACGTCATGCCTCCCAATGTCGCTGTGACATCAGTATAAGCTCAGTGGCCTAGAGGCCACGTCGATTTTTTAATTTTTTTTCGTTTGTTGTTTTGTTTTGTTTTTTTTTTCGTTCTATAGTTGCCGATGATGTCATGCTATGCTGAAGTCCGCGGCTCAAAACAATCTCCACACGTGGGAGACGAATGCTTAACGAGCTGGATTGAGGCGCCGGCTGCATACGCACCATGTTGACTTCTGAGATGGAGTCAATGCTGGCGATGTTGATGCTCATTCCCACGATGACTGGAGGACCTGGTGGAGGACAAGCAGAGTGTTGACACCATCATTTCCCACACTTCCCTCATGCTACACGTTTCCCGGGCGACACGCTGCTTCTCTGTGCGAGATGGATGTTATTTTAAAAAAATAATTCATCACTGCGATGTAAACAGAGTCAAATACAAGGTATATAAACATTTTCACATGACCATAAAACACTTCAGTGCTGTTAAACAAGGGCCCCAAACTACATTGGAGGATTTTCTACATTTGCAAAATCAACAGGAACAGATCAGGTGCCAAGATTGACTATAACATCCCTGGTAGCTGTCATGCCCACCTATAGTATCAGACTGTGGAATCAGCTTCTTATAGACTGCTATTGGACGTGGTGCAGAACCTCTTTCTGTCAGCTGCACAATCTCCTTCTCTTCCAAGACTCATTCCAGCTCCATCCTTCCCATCAACAAACAGCTGAACTCATGGCTTACCGCATTTGTGGACCTGTGAGCCCGCCCCTCTATCCTGGCCAATGACACTGGATTCTTGCTAATTAAAATCGATAGAGCTATAAGCTTTAGTTATGTAGAGCCAAATTTTAATATCTCTGTGATCCTGTACTGGATAAATGGTTGGAAGATAGACACATAGATAAACCATATACACTCACCGGCCACTTTATTAGGCACACCTGTCCAACTGCTCGTTGACGCAAATTACTGATCAGCCAATCACATGGTGGCAAGTCAATGCATTTAGGCATGTTGACATGGTCAAGACGAACCGCTGCAGTTCAAACCGAGCTTCAGAATGGGGAAGAAAGGTGATTTAAGTGACTTTGAACATGGCATGGTTGTTGGTGCCAGACGGAATGGTCTGAGTATTGCAGAAACTGCTGATCTTCTGGGATTGTCACGCCCAACCATCTCTAGGGTTTACAGAGAATGGTCCGAAAAAGGGAAAACATCCAGTGAGCGGCAGTTCTATGGGCGAAAATGCCTTGTTGATGCCAGAGGTCAGACAAGAATGGCCAGAGTGGTTCGAGCTGATAGAAAGGCAACAGTAACTCAAATAACCACTCGTTACAACCAAGGTATGCAGAAGAGCATCTCCGAACGCACAACACGTCGAACCTTGAGGCAGATGGGCTACAGCAGCAGAAGACCACACCGGGTGCCACTCCTGAGAGCAAAGAACAGGAAACTGAGGCTACAATTCGCACAGGCTTACCGAAATTGGACAATAGAAGATTGGAAAAATGTTGCCTGGTCTGATGAGTCTCGATTTCTGCTGCGACATTCGGATGGTAGGGTCAGAATTTGATGTCAACAACATGAAAGCATGGATCCATCCTGCCTTGTATCAACGGTTCAGGCTGGTGGTGGTGGTGTAATGGTGTGGGGGACATTGTCTTGGCACACTTTGGGCCCCTTAGTACCTATTGATCATCGTTGCAACGCCACAGCCTAGCTGAGTATTGTTGCTGACCATGTCCACCCCTTTATGACCACAGTGTACCCATCTTCTGATTGCTACTTCCAGCAGGATAATGCACCATGTCATAAAGCTCGAATCATCTCAGACTGGTTTCTTGAACATGACAATGAGTTCACTGTACTCAAATGGCCTCCACAGTCACCAGATCTCAATCCAATAGAGCACCTTTGGGATGTGGTGGAACAGGAGATTCGCATCATGGATGTGCAGCCGACAAATCTGCAGCAACTGCGTGATGCTATCATGTCAATATGGACCAATATCTCTGAGGAATGTTTCCAGTACCTTGTTGAATCTATGCCACGAAGGATTAAGGCAGTTCTGAAGGCAAAAAGGAGTCCAATTAGGTACTAGCAAGGTGTACCTAATAAAGTGGCCGGTAAGTGTATATCCATGTTTCGTGGATCGAAGAGACCGGGTTAGCCACAGTTATAAAACTATAACTATTGTATATATAAGACTACTGTGAAGTAGTCATCCGTATCGAGATCAGTCGCCCAGGAAGGCGTCCAATACTCGTTAACCTCAAAGATATAGCAATAAACTGGCGAAGACCTTTGTTCGGATTATAAAGAGCAGTATCACCGTATATATCAAAAAGAAGCCACAGCAACAATTTGTTTCAATTTTGAGTTGAATATATATAAAATGTAATAAGGGGTCATCGTATGTTAGATAATTCATACAAGCACATTTTGATTATATGAAAAAAAACTAATGTTATATAGTGAGGGCCTGATATATAGCTAAAACATCTTTCTACAGGCACACGTGCTCCTAAGAGTGACGATACACTGGGCAACTTTTTGAGCAATGGTGCTGACAGATGTTGCCCGGGCACTTTCCCATTGATATTGGGCCACAGATTTCTATTTGAAAACCTTTGATTGGCAGTGGGCAAGTTTTTGCATTCAATCGCAATCCAGTTCAGGCGCCCTCTGTCTCACCCGGTTGCTCAAAAAGTTGCCCAGTGTATCATCACCTCAACAGCTGTATGCCTTCCAACTGTGGCAGTGAAGTAAATTCTTGGGTCTGTTGACAAGCACTGGAACATAGTCATGACTTCTACAGTCTTACTCAGTTTAAAACTGAATTATTAAGTGATGGCAGAATTTCACTCGTGCCGACGTCGGTGAACCAAAGGGAAAAGTATATTCCTTAGGAAAAGTATATTCCTAAGCATCACTCGGGTATTCCTGAGAATTCCTGACCAATCTCTATCCCTGGAGTTTAGTTTGTCTCTTAATAGGCGACGCAGATTTGTTGATATAGGGTTTCAACCAAACATTTCCTGAGAGTTGTATGTCTTGACACTGGGCGGGTGGGCCTGTAGTAGCAGGTATGAAGGTATGAAGCGGTGTTTATGTTCACACACAGACTGGTTCCAAACTAGTTTCCATTTGTGGTTAAAATAGTGAAAATGTAAAAGTAACACATGGTGCTGACCCCGCCCCTAAGGGATTTGTGTGTATGGATAACATCCCACTTCATTTGCTGCTAGCAAAGCCATTTACGGAAACCCTTTAGGACTTGGAATCATTTGCCTGCCTTTCCTGAGCTTACTCTAATGCATCAGTATCATTTTTGAGGTCATGTGACCGAAGCTCAATATTTTGCTCTAGCTAAGGCGTCTTGCATCCGCAGCATATGTCCGCGCGTTAATTTTTACTTGCTTGCACCATCGAAGTCATGCGATAAAAAGGCATCAATGCAAGCTGCGAGTCACACGCTGGCATTGTGTATAGTTTAGCATGACCCATTTGCACATTCCAATTCCCTGTAATTCCCCAGCAACAATGACATCTGCCAAATCGACCTACTGAGCAACAACGGCAATTATAATAACGTAGAGGCGAGATGCAGAGCGCTTGCCGGTATAAGGAACACAAGCAACGTCTGTAAAGCCCCTGTCTGCAGCTCCTGGCTCAAACTGGTTCAGAGCGCAGTACAGATTGCATCCTCACTCAAGCTCTCTTCAGCAAGCTGATTTCGCTCCGGCTTCAAGATTTATTTGCGTCAGCGGGGGCTCTCTGCGGGGCCGCTGCGCGACTGGCTCGCCAACAAACAAGGTTTTCTCGGCCGCATGAATATTTCAAAGATGTGTTTTTGACATGCGAGAACAGGGGTTTTTTGAACCTTTCTGTAAACCATGGACACCCAAAGGAAAAGACACCAGAGCTTGGGACCCCTTGCCACATAAAAACAAAAAAAAAAATGTACTCTGCGGGGAGGGGTTCACACTGCGCAAATTGGAAAAGAATATCGACACTTTGTTAATTTATGATAAGACCCTCTGACTGCTCTGTGGACCCCAGGTTGGAAACTGCTGTACTAGAACATTCTGCTACAATAAAACTGGAGACTGAGGCAAAAGGTCCTGCACCCAGTGATTTCATGCGTTTAAGGGGGGGTGTCAGGAAAAGGGGGTGTCAGAGAGGCTTAGCGTGGGGTTCCCTTTTAAAAAGGGCTTATGCTGGGGTAATCTTTTGGGAGGTACACCCATCAGAACAGAGTGCATTTTCATTCGTCATTTTCAATTATGTCATTCTGAGTTACGGAAATCTGATTGGACAGTCTGGCTGACATATGCATATATAAGCCTGGCCCCTGTTTAAACCACCTGATGATGTCTTCCTGTCCCGTGATTCCTGATAATCTACTCTCTTCCTGGCTTGATTTTAAAACATGTAAACCATGGAGGCGCTAACCTCATGGTGTTCCTTCTCTCTTCTCTCCACACTGGCAGTGAACCCCTCCTCCCTTCCCGACACCACTATCACCACTTGTGCGGGGTCAACATGGCCTCTCATTTCTCCTTCCCCCCAAATTTCCTGCAGTATTATCATATCCCCCCCCCCAAAGAACATTCTCCACTCCAAAACGTGAGGAACCGCAATAAAAATGTCCCCAAAGACAGTACATTATAATTCGAGAATTTTACATATTTTTCCCTCTTCCTTTCGCTGCCTTTTTCTGATCTGCTGCTGTTAAAAAAAAATAAATAAATCAAATGATGACTCCTCTCCTCCACTGGGGTTAACGCAGTGCGCTTCTCCGACACAAAGAAAGTTAACTGCTGTAACCGCAGACTGAAGTCCTTTGCTTACCGTGCAGAATCTCGTGGGCTGACTTGCACGCAGCCATTTGGCCGTTTTTAATCATTTCTACGTTGTGGGATTGTAAAAACAAACAAAGGCACCGTTATGTGGGATTACCGTCACTTTACTATTCGGGAAAAATCAGCCACAGGCAAACCCAAGTGGCTAAAGCCCGCATGGAATCATCACACTATGATGACATTGTTCTCAGGGGCTTTTGTACTGCCACCTTCACACGACTTCCAGTCCCAACACTCAGCCTCCCGGAGATGCATCCACCTGCGTCTCGGTCCTCATGGGGATGGGCGAGGCTCGTGGAAAAGCACCTCGGATAAAGCCAGGCGCCGTTCCAGCCGCTTCCCGGCTCCTGGGCACTGAGAGCATGTGCTCTATATCCTGATCTTTGATAGTCTGCCAGCCCTGTCTCTGATCTCCGCCGATTCCCTTAGCAAGCCGCACGAGGCCTCCGAGGGGAAACAGAGATAGCCGCATTTTGTTCAGGCTTTAACTCGCCTCGGAGTTTTAACGGCGGAAGGGCCCCTAATCCCGGCCTCTCTGCCGCTTATTTTTGACGGATTTCATGCAGGCTATTAGCGCGGGGCTATCAGAAGGTGTGCGGCAGCCTAACCGAATGGGTAGCAAGTGTGACCCAGTCACTGGCGCCCCAGTCTGGTAGATCAACCTAAATGCAGCATCAAGTATAAGGTTATCATCTATGGGCGCTTTCCCACTGCGCCAGGTGCTATACTTTTGGGATTTTCGGAACCTTCCTTTCTCCACTGACTTCCAATCAAGTACCAGTACCAACAGTTCCAGTGCCTTAGGTATGTTTTTGGTACTTGGGTACTTTGGGGTGGGACTTGAAACGCTTTCTTTGTCGATCGGTTATGCAAGTGACCTCTGCCTCTGAAACACAATACAAATGTCGTCTTGGAAAAACGTTATGAACTCGAACAACAATGAACGAAGTAAAGGAAATAAAAGTTATAATGATGAATGTGCGGACAAATGACTTTAACTGCGATCTGGTCGGAAGAACAGATACAACAAGATCAGGACGGCATGACAAGAAATAGAGTATTTTGTATAATTTTGCTACTAGGATCACAATGTGATTTTGTTATAATAAATATTACGGTAGCAAAAATGTAGTTCAATATAAATTTCCGACAAACCTGTCAAGGAGTGATTTAAAGGGCATGGGTGAAAATGATTATGATTGTCTTGGGGAATGCATGCAGTGATCATACAAAAGCAGCGGGCATCCATTTTTAACTGATTTTTAAACTTCCTGCACTATACTGTCCATACAGAATTGAAGGTAAGAACGAACCTGATCTGAATCTAGCTTACTAGCAACGTGAGAATTGCATGTGAGTAACATGTGATGCCGGTATTAATATCGTACGTCATCCAGTCGAATTTAGCACAAAATGCCCCGCCTCGCGTTGTGATGTCATTTGGCACCGGTAGCAATTTTAACGCCAGTGGGAAACCAGCACCTCGAAGTACCGTACTTTTGGTACTTACTTTCCTGGCGCGGTGGAAAAGTGTCCGATGATTCCAAAGCTCTAAGTAAATCGTTTGGTTAAGCTATGTGAAAGCTGGCCAAGAGCCGGCGGCCTTATTGATTAGTGACATCATCGTGTGTTAATTAGTGACAACAATCGTGATGGAGCTTTAACTAAATCACAATGAAACTCCTTAATGATGAGGACAATATGTCATTCACAGATTATACTTTTATGACAGTAGTACCCTCGGGATTAAAACACATCAAACTCACAAATGTTGACAACAAAATCGATTGCAGTGTTATTTCCCCCCATTTTATGTCAGGACCGTAGCCTGTGTAGAAGTACTGAAGACTACTGTCACATTTACAGTCACACCGACAGACTTCTGAAAGCTGTTCTAGTCACAGTGACCAATGAGCAGGCTTCTAGAAGCTACTGTAGTCAAACTGACCAATTGACAGGCTCCCGGAACCTACTGTAATCACATTCCAATCAAGAGCTAAACTTCTCAAGATTTTGCAATGAAATGGTCAAAGAAAGCTTGGTATTGGTTAATTTTGATTGCTTTGTTTCAAGAGCTTTGTTATGAAGAGTTCGGTTAGGTGAATGGGCTGTGACAGCCACCGTTGATGTCTGCGGTGCTTGATTCAGACCGTGTTGCTTTTAGAAAACATATGAATAATTAAAGTCGTTTATTTGGAAATGGGGGATCCATTTGAAAACACGGTTTTATCAATAATTGAAGTTGTATGCTACAGCTACAGCTCGGTGCCTGTGCATGTAGTGGCAATTTTCGCGGTGAAATCCCAACGGGGCAAGTGTACTCAGTCAGGAAGGCATGCTGTGTGCCCAGGCAAAATTAATGACATGTATTAGCTAGCTGCACTGTAACGATATAAGCGTACACGTCACACAGCAATATTACAGCAGCATTTACCGATTTCAGCCTCCAGATCAGGGCAACGATGGCGCAAATCATGTTCAGCTGAGCTGTCATTGCATTGCGTTGGAATGCCCGTTACATTATTGCATGATGTATATCTTATGCTTACAAAAAGGACAATGTATTGTTTAATGCATTGTTGCATTTAATTAAGTTGTTGAAATAATAAAATAAGCATACGTATAGCAAGTGTAGACTATCATAGGTGCCCTTTGAATGATACAAATAGCATTTAACTGGATTATGTAACTATCTCTGGAATACATGCCCCCCCCCCGTACCCTGAGATTCATGGGATATGGTCTAGGCTCATGCAGCCTCACAATTGATGTGTTTAATGGAAATCAAATGGATGGATGAATGTAGCTGCCAGTCGATTGATTAGCATTTCATCTAAGGTGTGCTGTTCTCTTTTGCCCTCTGATGTTCCTCATAAAACATTAGAATTATCATGGGCTTTGTCTCCTCAACCAAAAAGAGTTCAATGACAGGGAGAGAAAAGCCAGTATGCTAGCAAGCAATGGCCGATTAGCAGGGACCCGTGTGTAATCTGACGAAACGAACGCAAGGGCGACAGCGTTGAGAGAGTCACGGACTGTATATAAGTGTAATCCTTTATTGGCCATTGCACACATACCTCGGAATTTGTCCCTTTGCCCACCCCCATCTTGCCCTTTGTAGCTCAGGGGTCACAGTGCAGGTTCAACCATCGTGCGGCACCTCTGGAGTTGGGGGGGTTAAGGGCCTTGCTGAAGAGCCTATGAGCCCATGGCTCTTCTCGTGAGGCCAGGACTTGAACCAGCAACCTTTTGATCCTGGCCAGAGAGGCTTAAGCCTGCTGAGTCACTCACTGCCCCCCCCCCCAACACGAACAATACGGTGAAACCCAGGACATGACAGAGGTATGACCAGCTACGTCGTTATTGCGGCCCGAACGTCAGGCAGATAGATGGTCACGGACGGTAGGGTGGGCGGATGGAATAGTGATATGATGTCATTACATCCAGCAGTGAGGTTCCATATTGAAAACCACCCCGGTAAAGACAAATAAACCTTTGCAGGTTATTTACCGCCAATTTTTATTTTGGGCTCCACTGAGCAGGTTCATTGCCCTCCAGAATTATTTCACTCATTTGTACATTCGGCAGACAGATGGACCTATCATCTGTGTACATATTTAAATGACAAATGTAAGGCAGGTGGCCTCTCCGGAGATGCAGTCTCAATTCTGATTTACTCTCTTGTTCTCCCTTGGTGCCACTGTGTAACTAAATAGAGGAGAGAAAACAAACATAAAGCAAGGATTTGGGGGGGGGGGGGGGGGGGGGACAAGAGAAGCCGCCTGGGTGTGTCATTCCGACTGGATTTCCGTCGGCTAAAATCGCGATGTCTCCATCGGCAGGGTGGGAGTGGTTATCATCCACGGACGCCATCTTGAAAACATATCCAGGACATGCACCTGCCATCTTTATAACTGTAATTGAGTTCTAATTATGGGATTATGGCGGCCAGAAGCTGACGCGAAGGCGGGAGATGCTTCTGTAAACGATGCTAGGATTTGTGTGACACACATGAGAGGGGCCATAATTTATAGACAGGGGCCGACCTCATCATTAGCCAATGATGTGTTTTGAGTTGGTGAGTGACAGAAGAATGGACCAATCAGCTTTCACCTGAGGTCAGTGTCCTTGTGGCCCCACCCCTGTGTACACCCCCTGATGACTGGGGAAACGCTGACCTCACTGACTCCCTCTCGAATCGGAATCCACACATTCAGGAACCCATAAGCGCGAGCCAGTGAGCATCACGGCCCATTCTTGGGGACGGCCCACGGTATAGAGTGAAACTGCTCAGACTCTGGCAAGGCCGATCCAAAATATTTATGTGTTTCTCTTCCTGACATTTATAGTTATTAACACATTGTTGACATTTAAAAATCTGTTGCTGGAAGCTATGAGTCAGAATTAACAGTCTGTTCATTATGCATTAATTGTAATTGGAAACATCTATGCTTGCAAGACTACTGCTCACAGGAATGCAAAAATAATAATGATGATTATAGTATGCATCGGTCGAGAATTTTATTTTATTTTTATGTCACGCTCACTAGATAGTGTATTCAAATGAAGTCTTGCTAGGCATCATTCCCACTTAATTGTTCTATAATATTTGGATTGTACATTTGTACATAAAAGGGATATAACATACTAATGCCATGAAATCTGTATTTTCGCTTTCCAATATAGAAAAACAAACCTTCATTTATTTAGCTACAATGTCCATAGGATGAAGACCACCTCTTCCAGCAAAGTAAAATATTTAATTAGCGTAGCTGTGGTTAGTGAAATGGACCTCTCGCGTTCACAGCCCTTGATGAATGAAAAGGGGTAATTACTCCAGAGTGAGTAGTTGCACGCTCGATAACGAATGTTTGGGGCACGAGGAAGAACAAACACCAGCAAACACTAGGGAAATGAGGAAAAACTGATATAATTTTTTAAAAAAAAACTGGTAAGTAAAATGAATAGCAGCCTGCCCACCTATTGTCTCTCCAAACCGGCAGGGGGTGCAGTAATTAAGGATGTGGACTTCTATGGGGAAAAAAATAAAATCTGGGCAAGTGGGTACTGCTGTGCCCTTGAGAAAGATGTTTAAGACAAATTATGCCAGCCCAGCTGTACAAATGGGCGGAAAAAAATTGCTGGGCTAGGCTGGACAAAAGTAACGAAGATATGCTCTAAATAAAAAAACACAAGATGCCCAACTAATTCTTTAATTATGTGACATCAAAACTCCTGTATGGGTAATAGAGGGAGACGGTTGAGCATCATTGCTGTGATTGGGTGCTGCAGCTGTCAGTAGTCAGTATTTTTGTGGGCAGGGTAAGAGATATTCCCTGTCTATGTTATGTAATGAGGTTGCAGTGCCTCAAACCCCCCCGCTTTAGAGTTCCCCAAGGTTCCTCAACGATTCAGCAGCTGTGAGGCTCCACGGGGGGGGGGGGGGGGGGGGTCCAAAAATGTGCCCTGCTATCAGTAAACTGCCCCGTAGGCGAGACAATCCTCCCTCTTCGTCCTCCATTATTGTGGTTCGGGGTCCACGGGGATCTACTCACATCTCATTTTGATCAGCGTTGCTGTTTAAAAGGTGCTGAAGACCACAGTAAAAGGTGATGTAAACAGAGGAGACTAAGCCTGCTTTCTTAAGCAGTTTTTTTTTTTTTTTGCCCACTCCTTCCCCAATAAATCACACTCCGTCCTATGCTTTATTAAGGGGGTTGGGGGGGGGCGGGTGATCATTTCTGTACTCTGTATGCATTCATTCTCAGGCTCCGACAACACATTCTGTTTTATGCTGAATGTGCTGCACTTTGCATTGAGCTATATGCCAAGATAAGAGCAGCTGCGTTACGTAACTTATCGTTGCCAGACGCATTGTAGCGGCAAGAACAAATTGGGAGGGATTTAAGGGAATTTATCAGTGACATTTGTATGTAGAAACCATTCAGGAAAATGTAATTTGTTGCAGTATTTTCCCTCGAGTTAGAAATTATACTTTAAACTACAATTTTGCATGTTGGCCGTCCCTAAATATGTGGCCATTCTTTGTTTCCATATCTGCGATGCTTTTCTGGGCAGCCCTAGGGGGTACTTGCTGTGGTTTATCAGATACTAGTAGAAAACATGACGTTTTATAATGCACACCTTGTCCTGAAGCGTTTTCATTACAGCCAATGGTAAACACCCAATTATTTGCATAAATATGCATGCTGACCTTAATTTCTCCGCTGTAATTCCACCTTTTTATCGTTACGCACCCAACATCAAAATGAATAATATGGCAGATGTGATTCGTTAAGCCTCAAAGGGAAATGTGATTTGGGAAACACGCAAAGGATTTTGTGTGGGCGGCAGAGGCCGGTTGAGTTAATTCTGCACAGGAAATGAAGCAGTTGTCACCCATAGACCTCTTAGCTGTCATCAACGACGATTGGGCGCAGTTATCTATGGCTAAAGATAAGAGAAAATGACAGCAAGGCCTATACGTTCACATCGATGGTCTCTCCTGATGTCCCTTCACTCAGTCCCCAGTGAACTTTCTTTGCCTCCATCTTCAAGACATAACCTTGCATGGATAACACAGTGGGTAAAATGCTAGGAAATCGAGACGGATTTGAGGGGGTCCTTCCGATGAAGTCACGCTTGTGGGAGTTTTACTTACACAAAAATGTACTGAGGACAAAATGGAAAATGAGCAACTAGAGGAGGCGGGACCAAGACATCTAATTGGTTGGTCCCACCTCCTCTACAAACTGATTGGTCATCTCTCTGAACCAATATTTTTTCCTTCTGCCCTCAGAACATTTTTGCGTATGAAAAACTCCCATTAGCTGAATTCACTTGCTAAGCTGGTCACATTCTTTATCAGATACAGGTTAAAGGTGATAGAAGACTTTAATAGGGCCTACTGAAGATACACTGATTCATTCCCTGAGACTTACCAACACCTTGCTTCGGTTTGACAGATCCCTGATAGTGGAGATACCATGAGGAACCCTAGCCTCCCTGGAATGGTTCTTGTAAAGTTTAGACATGATGATGCTCCCAGTCATAGCTGACTACCAACGTAACGCACGCCTGACTGGGCCAAGGCTGTCAGAAGCACACCCAGTGCTCAGAAGGGGGGGCTGTCCCGGGATCTTCTGTGAACTTAAAATCTTTGACCGTTGCCAGTGAGCCGAAGAGCAACTCCGTGAGCTTTAAATCACAGATGAGGGGAAGGTGAGTCATACCGCTCAGACGGATGGGGGCTAATGCTACAGCAGCAGCTGGGAGGACGCGAGACACCAGCTGAGGCTCGGCGCGGTCCGGCTCTCAGAGGAATGAGCCAAGTCAGCGGCACCAGGAGTGCGACGCCACTGCAGCCGTGAAGCCATTAAAATCTACTTTAGTGACAACGACAGCTGAATTTAAGGTGCCGTCACTGGGCGGCCAGGGGGGGGGCTGGCTCGTTCGGGCTCCTAGTCAGTGTGGCTCGCTCTTGTCTTCCGTGAGATAGCTATGACGAATTCTCCATCGACAGAGTCCAAGCTCTGCAGCGCACAGGTCACTCACGGGTCCCTTCAGGCTGTCCAGAGCGACGACAAGCGTAAGACCAAAAGGTCTCCTTTAGGACTGAGAGAATCCATTCAAGGCTTACGGCAGACCACGCCCCGCAGCTGGTTCTTAACATATATTAAGCCAGAATTTTCAGATGGAAGAAAGACGAATCTTGTCTTTCTATAGGCGAAGGGACAAATATTCAGCACAAGACTCCATCCATCCATCCATCCATCCATTTTCCAAACCGCTTATCCTATTGGGTCGCGGGGGGTCCGGAGCCTATCCCGGAATCAATGGGCACGAGGCAGGGAACAACCCAGGATGGGGGGCCAGCCCATCGCAGGGCACACTCACACACCATTCACTCACACATGCACACCTACGGGCAATTCAGCAACTCCAATTAGCCTCAGCATGTTTTTGGACTGTGGGGGGAAACCGGAGTACCCGGAGGAAACCCCACGACGACATGGGGAGAACATGCAAACTCCGCACACATGTGACCCAGGCGGAGACTCGGGTCCCAGAGGTGTGAGGCGACAGTGCTAACCACTGCACCACCATGCCGCCCCGTGCACAAGACTCAAATAACCAAAATAAACCAAATATGCTAGCAGAAGAGCCGTCGTTTTGCTAAATGCCTGTCATACTGAAAGATATTTTAATATTCCGTTGAAAGTAGTCCTGATACCATTTAATTTTTCATTTATTTTCAATTCAGACACCGTATGGTGTAAGCCTGGCACAACACCTTAAGGTTTTTTATTTAAGAAAACCCAAATTATCTTAAATGAACCTCCCAAAGCCACACATAATGAAACCTTGAGGAAAGTGCTGTTTATAGTTTGTCTTCAGAGCTAAAAGAGACTTAGAATAAGTGGACAGTTACATCTGACACCAACAACTGTGTTAAATAAGGCCCTTTATGTGATTGAGTCCATCTTATTCAAAAGAAAAGTGATTGATTTGGGTCAGCGTGGTGAAAGCAGGGGTTTTGGGTTTCTCCCTGACACAACATTAATGCTTTATGCTTTTCATTCATTTGTCCCGTAATTGGACACTACGCTTTTTGGACCTTAAGAGGCTGTAAAAACACTTTCCATTAAAAGAGGGCAGATACCTGGTTTTCATGGTTTCTCCTCCGTCATTGTTTTGTGACCCTTCATATCCGTGGATCAGGTCGTTAAATGATGTCTTTCACATGCCCTGCTATGCTCTGGCTACACGACTTGTCCATTAATCTGAAGCGTGGCCGCCATTTTCGTAACATACAAGCTATGCGGTTTAAGTGAGCGTGCGTATTAGTGACGTGAAACCCACGTCCTTTAAAATTGTGGGCATCACTGTGTAACGAAAAACAATTAGCAATATTTAAAAAAAAAAATAAAAAAAAAACTGGCCTTAGCTTATTCATTGAACCGAAGTATAGCGGGAGCTACAGTATGTTACGTAACAATTTGATGGACTACCATAGGAAGAAATGTTGTTGATCACAAAAACGACTCTTAAAATTAAGGATGGTGATAAACAATACTTGAGGCCACAAGGAAGCCGAAATACTAAAATACGGCGTTAAAATCGTAAGTCACCTTTTCAAAAAACGAATTTTTTCTCGCAGTCCATTTAACGAAACTTTCAAAGCTGTGCCAGCGACACCGAAGTCGTAGGAGACGCTAATAACGCTGCAGACGAAAGCGCTCGCAGCCCGCAGGTCTTCATTAGCCTGCCTGCAGTCCGCCGAGGCCGCTTACGACTTCGGCAAACGGCGAGCCGCTTCCATGTAACGTAATTAGCGGTTTCGTTTTAGCGGAATCTCCCGTGGCTTCCCTTCTCTGACCATCGCAAAGCGACTCGTAAGGACAGTGACTGTTTTACCTAAAAAAATCCCGGATTTGGGTAGGAGGTCCTGCAGAGGGGCAGAAAGCACTACAATAGCACGGTAGCAGGCCAATGCTAACATTCAGTACTTTGGTGTGTATTTAAAAACAGACACCCCAGGACGTCAGAGAGATGTTCGCTGTGTATGAGAGTATTTGTCGGTAAAGTACAGTCTGACTTTTCGCTTTTTTATCCTGATTAACCTCACCAGTCCTCTCTGTTGCAAATGATATTATAGTTTTCGATATTCACTGAGCAACAAAATGGGATCTCAGGCAGGGATTGCAGTGTTTCAATGTGTCGTTCTGCGGCTACAATTTTGTTCTCGTTACCTGGTGCCTCACTAGGGCCTGATACAATAATAACCTCGAATTACAGCAAGTGTTACTTATCGCTTCAGAAAATATAATAATACCCATTTGAAGGGAACATCCATGCATGCCACTGAGGGGCAATCGAGATGCCTGACGCATTACTTGTCGTCCACCTCGTATCTTGTAACATTCATTAACTCGGAATAACTGTAATATGGTGGGACTGTGATTGGATTAGATTTCATTACATAGTCATATTAAAACTTTTCAATATACAGGGATATTTCTGCATACTCAATTAGAAGCCATTATCCATACTGGAAATGGCGACAATGTTGACAAGGTTTTCCTTACACAGAAAACAACAGATCCCTAGCATTTGCCGCTAAAATGTGCCACGCTAATAATCGTCTTTTAAATATGACACAAAATGGACTCCGGATGCTGTTCATCCAGTTTCGGCATCCTGCGGGCCACATCTCCACGTGGTCGCTGGACGCCGAGGCTCAGAACGTGCGGCTGCTGTCACGTAAATCCATTTCAGAGTCGGTAGCTACTAAGAGCCAACAGCCAGGCCGCCAAAAAATGAGAAAATGCCCGTAGTTGACCGGGCGGCAGGTGACTCTCGTGGACGACAGCTGGACAGCAGAACGGGTTGAAATATCTGACCGCAGGAAGCTGCGATGAATCACGGCTTCGGGTGTGACACGTGTATCCAGGCAACCGCCCTTCTCCTCCATTTTGTTAATTAAACCTTCAATGCGTTTTTTTTTTTTTTTTTTCTTTTACAGCTGAGACGTGGACTGGGTCCTCAAGGCGAGAGGATTCGGAGCTGTGTTCAGCTGCCTATTGTGCTGCTGGGAAACCATGTTGAAACAAGAAGGTCCTTCAAAAAAAATGACCTGTTCACTGGGGGTCATAAACACCGCAGATCTTCTGTGAAAAGGAATCCATTCCTCTGACATAATGATGGGATGGGGGCTGATTTTGTCATTTATCGTTTATTGGTAGTGGTGGGGGCATGTTATTAAACACCAAAAGGAAGCCATATTAGCGTCCACTTTTAAAGTGATCTGAGGAAAAAGGAAACGCTTCCCAGGTGTTACCACAGGGGGCTTTCTTGTCCTCTTTTGATTAGCACATGCTAATATCCTTAGCATTAATATCATATCTGGAGGAGGCAGTAATTTGTGGCCTCAATAATTAAGCCATTATTAAAATGAAAAACAAGCAGACTGAATCTCCGAATTAAATATAAATATGAAAATAAAATGGTCGGAAAAACCACTGCAAAGAAGTAAATAAAGACATTCTGCTAACTGTTAAACAGCTTCCAAACGTTAAGAAAACGTGGCGTTTGCGTGGAATATAACAAGGAAACACACAAAACGAAACGCGAACGAATCTGACACGACGATGGGTTATTGTACGAAGGTAAACCAGCACGACTTTGACCCCCGTGTGGTGGATTTTGGTAATTGCATAATCATGATTCACGTGGTAACACTGCCACCAAACAGTAAACATTTCTAATGACCGCTTCACAATACATTTCGAACGTTAGTTATCAGCGAACGAACTGTGATTTTTGGTGGAAATCTTCTGAGAACAAAATGGAAGGCATGAAATTATCTTTATTATTTTTTAATTTCGTCAAGTAAAAAGTTCCCCAGAACAGAACTCTACTCTGTCCTTGTTTCTAGCAATGCATTGGCATGGTGACATATTGGTGTCCTTGTACAATGGGACGTACACAACTGCGGGTTACATGACAGTGCAGCAAGTGCCAATGGAGTATCAGTCTGCTATCCACACTGCGACCTTCAATGTTTAACGGTGGGAGGGAAATGGCAGCAGGGGGCTCAGTCACCCCCCCCTCCAAATCTCAAAACACATGATGTATAAACCAAAAAAAAACATAAAGCCAGCCGACAAAAGAGGATAATCTTGGAGAACTACTGTCGGAATCCCAGACAAAACAAGTTCACCGATTACTAGAACAAGAAACCCCTTGCTTGCAGAGACGCAGTGCACCGGGGGCCTGGCTTTCCTAGTCGTTAGCATTAATCATTAATGTGTTGACGTCCCATCTAGCCTGCTCACTGGGGAATTCAATCTAAAGATGGACCATCGTGAACTCGTTGTTCTCAGGAAGTGACACAAGATGCAAGTTGCGTTGAAGATCTGGCACGGTATCGGGGCGCACCGTTAACGCGCTACAGTGTTAACCTGCCATCGTTCAACTAGTTGACATACAAGCAGAAGCTCCGACAAGCTATGTAGATGAGTGTGATCATCTCATGCTGACGTAGTGGATGGAGAAGGAGAGTGGAAATGCCTCTGTGGCTGCCAGATGAAGATAAAGGACTGCAGTTTCACCTGCAAAAATCCGGATTGCTTAATAATAATCTTAAATGGGAAGGGTTAAAATTATGAGCTATATCTACTTACTGTAGACTGAGGGAGTCCAATAGGCTATTAGTACTGTCCCCCGCAGACCATCTTTCCCAAAGCATTGTAGTATTGAGATTGCACTGCATCTCCCCGTGAGATGGATGACATTACCTGAGCTCCTTCTTCCCCAGCCAGGTAGCTACTACATCTGATGCGGCGGCTGGGTGCCACATCACCGCGGCGTGTTAGATGGCAGACGCGCAACGAGCAGGAAGCGGGTCACCTGTCAGGAAATTCCGAAGCCCCAGATGTCATCAGCAACCCCCCCCCCACCCCCACCTCTGGACACTGCGTAGTCACCGAAACACTGGGTCACACTCGGGCACTGGGGCCGCTTGTCCCACCAATGTACCCCAGCTGGGTATTTGAATAAATGGGACAGTCCATCAAAGTCTCACGGGGACGGAATGTGTTCGCAGACGGTTGGGCTTCAGAACCAGGCTCCCTCGGGTCCAGGCCTTTATCGGATTGTTATCCCTCCGTTGTGCCACTTATCTGGGCTTGCTCACCTGGAGCCCTGCGGCAGTTCCCACACCAGACCGGGAGTCCCACAATGCATTAAAGCCCCCCCCCCCCCCACACACACACACACACACACTCTCCTACGAACGTTACGCGCAGGGGAATTCTGTTTTTTTCTGTCTGCGAGGGATTTTTGGGTCCGATGCTGAGCCCAATTAAAATGTGCTTATCCTCCTCCCCCCCCTCCATCAACTCCCCCAGGTGTTGGAACTGGTCAGCAAAAGTGCTAGACAAGGCACAGTTTGACTGATGATGGAATTATCAAGATGCGATAGACTACACCTACTAGGCTGGAACGGAACTGGAGTTTATATGACCCCCCCCCACACACACACACACACACACACACACAGTCACTCCATTGCTTTTGCCAAGAACAGCATCCTGCAGTGGAACCCTGCTGTAAGGAAATTCAAAAGGTACCGGTGACAGGACCGAACTGAGCTCAGCTAATTCCAGCCATTTCGCAATTAAAGATCTCCAGAACGAATGCCATTCCCTCACTCGAGTGGCTGTCCACTGATCTGAGGAGCCCGCACTTCTACTCAGATGCCAACAATCTCGTTAAAGAGAATAACGAGTGATCAGTCTGTCAGGTCAGGTCAGGTTTTGGAGCACGCACTGGTACAGTGTGTTTCTGCACCCACCACTTGACAATACAACTCGGGATCTCGGTTAGTAGCTCCAGGCAGACATACAGTCCAGTCCCCCACGCCATCTATCTGCCACAGCCTGGTGTTACGAGGGTGTCCCCTTGGCCTGGCCCAGCCGGATCACCCTCAGGGAAACGTGCCACATGGCCGTAGTGCCGTAACTGACGCTCCCTCATAATGCAGGTAATGCGCCTCATTCGGAACTCCTCCAGTAACCGCTCATTCGACAGAAAGTCAAACCAGCGGTACCCAAGTATTCTCCGAAGAGACACAGTACCGAGTCCGGTCTTCATCATAGTCATAGTCCAGTCTTCGTCTCAGCTCACTGGACAACATCCATGTCCCACAGCCGTACAGCAAGACAGGGAGCACCAGGACTCTAAACACTTGGACCTTCATCCTCTTACAGAGATATCTGGAGAACACAGACGCCTTTCCAGCGACCTCATGACCCTCCAAGCTCTCCCAGTCTGCCTACTGAGAGCAGTGTTATCCTCCTGCAGTTGCCACAATCCCGGCAATCACCCTAACCCTTCCTGATAGGCTCGAGTCTCATTTTGCAGTCGGTTGGGATGATGCCCATCTACAAAACGAAAGCAAGGATCAGCTTCAAGAACCGTGGACTCAGATACGTCCAAAGTATAACCGGGATTATCCCTTTGATCAGTCCGTCAAAGGGATACAATTCATCACACGAAATAGACAAGCATGATACGATAAAGCGAATAAAAAATAATATATCACACAGCAACCACTGCAATTCCATCAAAGGGGAACGGGTTTCCAGGAGAGATTTGTTAATCAAGAGTAAGTCACACGATTATCTCACCCGGGTGAGCATAGACAAACTCTTCTTCCCTCACAATGGATTTCCTAGCTCTGGAAGGTGCATTATGACGTAAAGATGGATGACAGTCACTCTAGCATGGTAATCAGGGGAAATGTGACAGACAAGCACGTGAAAACCTGGGACTTGAAACGAGGTCGAAGTTAAACCAGCTCATCTTAATCTCTCTGCCCGGTTTGAGCAGTCGGCCCCTTTTCTGAGAGTAGCCCCTTTGAGTTTGATTTGATTTAAATCATATTTGATCAAAACATCCTTCCTGGGCTCTATGTGAAAAGCCCTGTCTGCTTGAGTGCCCCTGTATTTGCAGCTCAAAGTGGCGCGGCACCTCTGGTTATCTGCTGTTGTTGGGGCTCGTACATTATTACCTTCTCACATCTCCATTCATAAGGCCATGCAGGCCTGGCACCCCAAGTTTAACCTGAATTTATTCAACACGGTGTTAACAGCACATAATCATAATCTGTGACGTTCCAGTTCAATCGAGATCAAGCCTAGCAATTAGGAGAACACCGTTATTCCGTCTGGGATTCGAGCTCACAACCTACTGGGTCCACAGAGCATAGAGACCCTAGACGCTTGCTGTTTTAAAAACGGAGAACCTCGTGTCCAGTGTGGTCACCTTAAAGGATGCATCCACTAATGGGCAACTATCTTGTGATGCCCCCCGCCCACTTCTCAACAGCGTGTTTGTAGGACGCACATACCTCCAAAATCAGGCCGCAAGCGGATGTCATACCCCTTCAGTAACTTGTCCACTGTCTTTTTGGCCACAGATATTCCGGTATTTCCAGTGGAGGTGCTGGGGAAAGCAGAACAGGGAGAAACAGTTGTTTGTAATATCCACAGTTTCAGTGAATAAAGGAAACGTCTGCACAACGCTGATCAGACATAGAACAGCAAAAATCCACACGTTCATTCCATTTAAAAGCGTCATTGCTCATTCTGCGTGTATTTTCAATATTCAGTAACTTAATCAATGGCTGATGTCTCTTACGGTCACCCGAATGATACGACGCTGGACGTCATACAACATGTTGTGCTCGCAGAATGGTATTAACAAAACATTGTTCGTGTGCGTGGCTCTGCGTCTGTGTCCTGAATTTTTATTTGCTCCTTTTTCCCTCTAATCTCGGTGTAGTGTTATTTTTCATCACAGAAAAAAAACAAAGAAAGCGACATGTCAGGCATAAATATGAAAATGCAGACGCGCCTTTTGACACGTCCTTCTGTGTTCTGCTCCTTGTTTGGATTCGCATAAGCACAGTGAGCCTTAATAATTTACATTATTACGATACCCCAAGGCGTGCCTCATTAAGTTTTCATCTCATAAAGTTAAAACAGCTGTGTTCTATGTAAAACGAAAGAGCGGGAGGGGAAATGCCGTGCCTTACAGAGAGCAATCGACATTTCAAAAAATGGAAGACATTTTCAGTTTTGAGTCATCCTTCTTTGATTATTGGGCGGATGTTGTGTTCTGTTCAAAATGCAACCAAAAAAAAGCATTAGACTTAAGTCATTTGATGACCACTGTACAGTCCGTGGCCTGCCAGTCCATTCACGCTCATACCAATTCAGTATGTACTGATAATATCGTCGGTGGCGATGCAAATTTGTTCCTTTTTGGTCGTAGGTTACTTTGTATTCTATTGCTTCTGGGTTTACAGGTGCCTTTTCCACATACGACGTGCGTAATCCATGGCACATTTAGAAATGTGTCTCTATCAACTATAATCGCAGTTTTTCTTTTTAAAAGCATGACATCGACTAGGTTTAACGAAGCAAATAAAAAAATGTGGTTTAATAACCGCTTATAAAAAAACATATGCGTAGCAATCGGGGTTGTAATTAATACAATGCAATTGTATGACACATTTGGAAGGGGTGGGGGGGGGGGTGGGAAAAGAGGAAATCTTTTTTGGTGGGGGGGGGGGTTACTACATGCAATTATTCAAAAAATGGTTCGCAACAAAAACCATTACCGTTATGCTGAGAGACTCAGACTGACATGTGGGATTTAATTCACTTCTGTCATATATATATATATATATATATAATATATATATATATATATAACGAAACAAATAAAATCGTAGATAATTATTGAAATATTCCAAGTCTACTATATCCGAGTCACGTACAACTGTGTTTTTATCAATAGGTATTACGCCCGAATACGCTTGGTATTAAGGTGTAAGTGTATTAAGGTGTAAGTGTTTCATGTTTTATGAAACATATTATGCGCGCTCGCTCACACAGGGGCGCGCATCGGGTGTAAATTTCAAGAAAATTGTTGATATGTATCCAAACCCAATTGTATGTGCCAGAGTGCCGTCAGGGGAACGGTGATGCTCTTAAACACCCGACTGTATGTGTTTACATTCGTAATCAATTGGCATAATTACAAAAAGTATTATATATATATATATATATATATATATATATATATATATATATATATATATATATATATATATATAATTTTTTTTAAGACGTTTTCTCACCTTTGAGCAAAACAGACGAGGGAGAGAGCCGCCAATGCTGAGACAATTCCACATAATTTATCTTCTTGAGGACCCAACATTTCCACAAATCCTTGTATACAGTTTTAGTAATCCAACCGCCTGTGGTCCTCGGCAAATAAATAAATAAACAAACAAACAAATAAATAAATAACTGAAAAATCCACCTGAGACGTAAAATAAAATATACAGGCGATGAACTGGCCGGAATACAATAGTTGGCGAATATACATATATAAACGTTTCTATAAAATATACATAATATATGTATAAAGCTCTAATTTGGCACAGTCGTCTTCCTAGCTAAGGAAACCCGTGCAGGTCACAGACCCCTTCGACCAACACCAGAAGAGCAGGCATCTTGCTCAAAATAAATAACACTTTCGAAAGTTCCAGTAAGTTCAAAATGAAGAGAAAATGTACAAAAGGCCGAAAAGATAAAACAAAGACCAAAAAAAAAAATATGTACAAACAAAAACCAGCAGCGCCTTACGGACGGTATTCTGGCTGCTGCAATTTGCCAGTCCAAATCTGCAGAAGAGTCATAGTTCCAACGACGATTCTGCGCGGGGGGATTGCTCCTCTGTGTGTGCTGTGTTTAAGCACTTTTTTCCTTCAGATGTAAACGTTTGGTGATGGGGGTGGGGGTGCGGTTGGTAAAAAATAAAAAAAAAGAAATCTGCATTCCCTTATTATTGCTGCTGATGATACAGGTTCTACTCCTCTGTACGCAAAGCACCTAGGGAAAAAAATTGCACATTGGAAAAAAAGCAGAAGAAAATATCAGATGCAGACGTCAGAGTAGGTAATATTAACCCTTTGACAAAATAAATAAATATATAAATGGACGATAAATGGGGAACAAACAGAAAAATAGAGCTTTTCTTTAATTTTTTCAGTTTTATATAGATTCGGTTGAAACTGGTGCCCAAAACGCTAGCCAAATAGAAAGCCCGGTCTCTTTCCGTGTTCCAGCGCTTATTCTCCCGATTCAAAGCCTTAGCAAGTTGTGCTGCTCTTCAGAATGAAATGATACACAAACGAAATGATGGCACAGTACGACAAAAGCTGTGTCTAAATCAGCCTATAAAAAACTGAATGCATGAAACTTCCAGTCCGGCAAAATCGGAAATAAAGCACACCAAAGAGCAGGCCGACGTTAAAAAGGCGTTGAATAAAACCTTGATGTCGATAAAAGAATATTGAAAGCTAACGAAGAAGAACGCAACCTGTCCGCGCTCCCGATCGCGAAGGAATGAAGAGAAACGATGCGTTTAGGGACGATTCTTCCTACAATCCATTAAATTACTGTGAGTGTATTCGGGTGCATTTCTACGCATATATGCCAATAAGGCGCCAACTTCGATGTTCGAAAAGATGATTTACCGTGCAATGTATGTTTCATGTATTCATATTAATTATTGTCACATATTCCGTTTCACATGCGCGCGCTGCCATGCGAACATCGCCTGCATGTGCGCACCAGCAGTCTGGCTGTCTTTGTGTAACTTCGCGCGTAAAGGCGATGCATGCACACAATTTGGTGTCACCTGGGTCTTCTTTATGAAACATGCTCATATGTACATACTAAATGCACGCGCGATCGGGGGGTATTTTATTCGGGAGGCGAGCCTTTCTGTAGGAATCTATGTGCTGGCCAGTTGCTTAGCAACCGCGCGAGCGGTGATGCAGAGCAGGAGTGCTTCGGAGGCTAAGTGCGAAGACATTTAAAGAGCAAATGCGCTTCTGTGCGGATATATACTGTGTGTGCATCACGCACCTTCCCTGCACAGGTTGCCATTCCCATGCAAACCTCCAGTCAAAAGCCGAATAATAGTCGAGTGAGCCCATTACACGCATTAGACTTACGAAATATTCTGTCAAGAAATCATCTGTATAATCACTGCTAATACCTCTAATAAAATTAATTAAAAAACAACAATATAAGGATACTGTGCCAAATATGGGAATATTTAAGACCTTCAAATATTGGGGGGGTCAGATCTATGAACAGCTAATCTGAACAGGTGATTACAAGTCCAGAGCAATAATGTACCGTGTTTCCCTGCATACAGCTTACTACATGCTGCAATATTTATAATTCTCTGTCTGCATTCGAAAAGTATGTCAAAATGCGGATTCTGTTTATATGGCCAGAGATGTGGCTGCCGGGAGGGGGGGGTGACATATTTCCATCCATATTTTCTCAGACGACCCTTACTGATCCTGGCAGTTAACCCTTATTCTGAGAGATATGTGGCGCATTGGAAAGTAACATGCAGGGCGAAGATGAAGCGGAACGTGTGCAGATCAAGAGGGACAACTGGCAGACAGGCAGACAGGAAGCTTCAGAAGCTACGCACGGTCGGGAGGTGTAAGCGTTCAAGACATTACACGGTAGAGGACGATGCTGAGCACAGCTTACTCTGTTAAACGTGGGGGTGGATATTAATAACGCTTCAGGAGGGACAAGCGAATCACTAATAGACAAGGGTCAGCAATTGTTGCCAGGGGTTGTGGGAAAAGACGTGTATGGCTGATTGTGACACAGACATAACAGCATGACGTTCTGGGAATGGAAGTTCTGCTTGATTCTGACAACCGTGGCGTCAGGAGCAGCCACTTCCACAAGGGCGGCGCCGTCGTCCAAGAATCTGAGGGTCTCGACTAGGCTAAGGTGGGCGGTCAGACGAGAAGCAATTCCTCAGCTGCCACCCACATAAACGCTGGCATCGCCGGCTCCAGTGCCGCGTCAACAAGCTGTGCTTTTGAAAAAAAAAATGGTGCTACAACTTCAAGAGTACAAAAATGGGTGGGGAAGTTGATATGTTCAACCTGACACGAGGCTGGGGTGACACCGATTGCTGCAGCCTAACTTTGGGAAAACGAGGGGTTTCCTGTCCCTTTTCAGTCGCCCTGGCCCCACGAGCGGCGAAGGTAACGTTTGCGAAACAAACAAAAAAAAGTGTTAAAACAGCTAATCTATAATAGCGGAGACCACATTGTCAGATCAGTCGATAGAAAACTGCGATCTTAATCAGCGTCAGCAAGCACTCTGCTCTTCATTCACTGCAATTAATCCAGACCCACGCATTCATTAACTTCAAAATGCTTACGTTGTCGTTTTTCACGTTCACCGACGGCACCGTCCCCCCCAGTCGAGCTTCGTGAACCCATCTCGATCACACTTTAAACAGGCCACCAAGCTTCTCAGGAGATACATCGTGTGGCCGTATCCACACTGCAACTTTTCGTTTTTAAGAATACAAAGTGTGAATAAAAAAGGCATTAATGGTTCATTAAGTTCGCCAGTGTTTGCGACAACTTCCGGGTTGGCAAAAGCTATAACGGTCTGTCTGCTGTTGCTACAATATGATCATGATACATCGCAGGAGCGTCAGACTATATTTCAACAGCAAGATGAAGGCTTTTAAGACCCATCCCCTTATAACACGTAGACTTTATCCTCTCTCCTACTGAGGACAGTTGATTAACAGACTTAGTTCATTTGCAGGCAATATTTTGCTAGAGATTTCGGTTTAAGTACACTGACCAAAGGAATGACTTCCATTCACGAAGCGGAACCTACAGAAACATTTCCCGTGCCCATAGATGTGGTGCCTCACCAGCTGTTGGATGGGTATAGAACCCTCTGTTTAACAAGCATCGTATTTAACCGAAAGATCACCTTGGAGGCAATATTCATTGTGAAGAATCTAAGACCAGAGGTGGAGACTTCAGGTCCAGAGAGTACAAATCCGGACCAATATTTTGATTCAACCAAACAGTTGAGTATAAAGAGTGACAGTCACAGAGTACTCAACTGGTTGGTTGAATCAAAATATCGGTCTGGATTTGTACTCTCTGGGCCTGAAATCTCCACCTCTGTCTAACACTGCATGACAGGTGAACAACATGGAGATGCGGCATCTATGTTCCTAAGGAACATAATAGTACCGTGTAAGTTTATAGATCAACAGTCACTTTATGACCAATATGAAAAGAATGAAATTCTACGGAGAGAACTTCTAGTAAGATGTATATCCAGTGAGAATGATTCACAACTGGGGTTGTGTTGTTCCTGGGACTCCCCCCCCGCCCCCCCACACACACACACACACACATACTCATCCCCAAAAATCAGTGACTGTTTGTGACCAACAGGGGATCCTCGATCATAGGGGCTCTCCACAAATGCATGGTTCCAGGAAACACCATCGCTGAAGACACTGATGTTGATTATCAATGAATCCGTTAAATCCTTATAAAATGTGTTAAAAAAAAACACTTATAACGAATCTCCAAAATGTCTCGGTGTGACGTTTAATCCCGCACCTCCTGAAACTTCAGTGCTGGTCCTGCTAGGTGGATGCTCACTGTGCATCTGCTGCTCGCGAGAGCAGCCCGACTCGCCAACGGCAAGCCTGTGCTCTCGCCTGATGCGATGATGTCAGGGCCTTCTTCAATTCCAGGAGGGAGGAACAATGTAATGTCAATTTTCATTTTTCATGCACAGCGGTGAGGTGTGTGTGTGTTTGGTAGGGGAGACATGGGGGGGGGGGGCGGGGGGTGTGTGCCGGTGGTTTTTGTGATGTGTTCACTCTTGTCTGTTTTGTAGGAGATTTTGTATAACTTCCTCAACACAAAATGGTGAACAGATGAAAGCACCTGAGTTTGCTGACTCAAGGCAAAATCGCAGCCTGCTGTTTGGAGGGAGAGAGAAAGAGAGTGAGTGAGAGAGAGAGAGAAACATCACAGTCCCTTGTTTGTTTGCAGCTTGTTGTTATGTGGTGAACCCCCCCCCCCCCAAATTCTGACCCTGGAATACTAATAAAGGCAGCAATTTTCTAAGAAGAATTATTTTATAAGAAAGCTGGTCCTGCCCTCATTATTTGACTGTGTTTTTTAAAATCACGGCTTTAGGGTAGTTGTACGAGGGCCAAAATGTGCGCGAGCTGAAAAACAAATGCTAATTTGAGACTCAGGCAGAGCTGTGTGGCTGTGAAGCCGTCGCATGTCAAACTCACGTGCAATGCATTGCAGGGAAATATTTCTGTATTTAGTGGCCTGGGGTAACACTTGTGATCTGACCCTGAAATTCTGATGACGACTAAAACTGTTGACGTTACAGATGCGATTGCATTATATGCGAATACAGTGTTTTTTTTAAGCATTCATATGTATTTATGACATAACTCGTGCAAAACTGAGATGTTTTGGAAGGGAATCACCACTCGATATGCAGAAATAGTAATGCATTGTGTGTTTATATCGTCTTGTCCTCCTTACGCCTTCTGGCAACGGAAAAAGAAAACAGAAAACTGTCGCTTTCAACAAGTTCACCATGCCTAGAATACAGTTTAAATATAGTTGTGTTTTAATATAGCAGGAATAAGTGATCTGTTTACTGCTGAACTCCTTTGAACTTGTTGGCTGAAGAATTCTAGAAGCCCAAGGGTATGATGATGCTTGACAATTCTAGTTTTCGGGGGAATTGAGGAGACATCTGGTTGATTAGGTAAAATGTCCCCCGAGGGTCGTCCTTGAGCATCGCTCTTATATTTGATGGTTACATTACCACCCCCCCCCACCCCCCCCCCCATACACACACATGTGCCAACATCAGATCAAACTGGTCACTCGGTCCCGGTAGCACCATAGAACCTGATCTCATCTGATCCAGGTTTTCCCCTTGCGCGCCAGCATGCGCTTCACATCTGACATTCCCGCGTAGACGGGCATTGGCGAATCGCGCCCTGTTCCCGCCTGCTTTGGGATGCCGAGCTCGCGCTGTGCCGGAGGGGAGCCCGCGGGACCATATCAGATGAGACAGTGCGGCCAGGTGGCGTGCCAGACGTATCCCCTGAGCCTGCTCTCTGCGGACGGGAAGCCAGCGTGCCTCTTGCGGGGTGGAGGGGGGTCACCTGACCGTGGCTGCTGGTTCTGATTGGCTGTGCCCCCAAGATGTGGGCGGGGCATGTCCCTTATTTCCCACTCACATGTTGCATAAGGCGTGCGAGTTACTAGGTCAGCTTCACCCCTCAAATATAAATAGCATCACACGCTAAATACATCCATGCCTTCCAGTCGCTCCCAGTGCGTCCCGCCTCCCTCCTGCTCTCTTTCCCATTACAGCTCACCCTTTCCAACTTACTTGCCGGCCGTGTGCTGTGGCCTCTGTGTCCTTTGGAAATGGCAAAAGGAAGCGTCTTCCGTTTTGCCAAGCGTTACTAGAGATTAATGTAAAAGGTAGGCTAACCCTTTACTTCGCCAAGATCCGTGATATTTTAAGAATCCTGCATATTTTAAGAACACGTTGCGACCACATCTCGCTTTCCGCCGCGCCGTGGCAGGGGCAGAAAACCCTCGCCCTGTTTCCACTGTGACACAGTTTTAAATGAATTCCGTGACGCTTGAGAGGAAATTGCGGAGGAAATTCCATGGTGACCTTTAATTTTAAATTGCCTCCCCCCCCCACTTTATGTGCAGCATAAAATATATCGATCTGGAGACACCTTAAAACAAACTTAACGCAAGGATTAACATTTATTGCTTATAAAAAAAAAAATCGTCACAGGCTACATCCACACTTTTGCCTCTTCTTCCGCTGGGGGGGGGGGGGGGGGGGGGGGGGGGGGACTTCTCCAGTGGTTCGTAAAAAAAAAAAAAAAACAGCTGAAATACTGAAACATTCTTCCATTAAGTAAATATACAAAACCGTTCACATCCAGGGAAGACCTTGGAATCATTTTCTCATTAATGTTTAACCCCAGTATCTGTTTTCCATAGTCAGAATTTCAGCAGATTTGGCCCGGTGATGATATGGCAATGATTTGCTTACAGCCCTGCAGTTCATACATAATCCAATGCACAGTGACCAGTTTTGGTCCTAAAGAGGTTTCACAAAATGCTGCCTGCTGAGACTGACAAATTAAAAAAATATATTTATTTCGTCCATTTAAAATCCAACAAGCTAATATATTGTCCTCGGCGTCTGCCAGCTGATATGCAGAGTGAATGTAAATTTCTGTCAGTCATTTCCTCCTTATGCATCGTAAGATGCATATGTTTCCTCCGGTTAGCCAAACAGCTAGTTCGCAGATGTAATTGCCGTTAATGTCTCGTGTTTAATTTGGTCAGACCCCAGAGAGGTGAACAGGACCGTTTTTAGTTGGTTGTTTAGTGTTCGGGGTTAATGGAGAGATGAAAATGCATTATTTTTACATATTGCCCAAGAACAGTCATGGCTTTTTTCCTGAGAGAGAGGGGGAGAGAACTTACTGGTTGATCTTTAGTCTTTATTTTCCTCCTGAAACGGTTACATCTCTGCTAGTTCTGCTTTGTACATTTTTTCAAAGATATTGGAATAAGTTTGGCTTAATTTGGATTATGTTTTGGCGGGGGGTCACCTGACCGTGGCTGCTGGATCCAATTGGCCGAGCTATCACACAGTTTTTGAATTAAGCGAATTTTAGAGCTTGCGCAAATTACCGTTTTTTTATTTTTACGTATCTCAGCAACTTGGATATCTGTCGGGATGCGTTACCTAGTCTCATTACCAGGTGAGCCTTTCTAATAAGTGAGTTGTATGTACGCTTTTCACGAGATCAAGTTTCGGTGGGTTGGGAGGGGGGGGGGGGGGGATTGCCGCCCTATCTTATTGACCTCTTGGTGTTTTTATTAGAGACTTCTTCAGTCCTATGTTCTGTGGGGAGATGAATCGCTTTATGAAGGGTCCGTGTGAGCATGACGTGTAAAGGCAGCCGAGACAGTGTTACCCAGACAGGTCGGGTCCCTGCCTGACAATCCTCGCCGGACAGGGCCAATGGTGTCCGTCGGTTTCCGGATTGATGATTACCTTTTTCGTTTTCGCCAGTTGTTGTGGTATATTTCCCCTTTTCACTCCATCGCCATCAGCGGTCTCACTTTTATCAATGAGCGTGGGGCAGAATTCATGATATCACTGGGGCTGCTGTCGACCTGGAAGCGTAGCCTTCAATCAGGACGTCCGGAACAAGGAGAGTGGTTATGGGAACAGCAGCCACACGCCGTACTGTATTTGGGAATCATTAATCGCTGGGCTGTGCGCCATTTTCAAGACCTATAAACACTGCCAGCAATAATGGTTTGAGAGTATTAGGGGCAGGAACACATGTGGATTTAAACAGCCATCCTTGACAGCTGAACGAACAGGAGATGTCTTCACCTGCGAGAGAGGGAGTCAATACCAGTCGAAACCAGTCGAAACCAGTCCTGCCGGGCCGCTGATCTGTATGCTGCATGGAATTTTCTGCGAGTAAACCCCACCGGAAAGGGTTAATGAATTCTCCTCACAGATAGATATTGCCATGGAAACAGCTGCGTGACTGCTTCCAGCCTGTATTCGGTACACACCGAGGAAAAAAAATATATGTAATATATAAATATATATAAAATAGCGCTGGGAGTATTTTAAAATTCTGTGAGCGGACGCTTCTCGGCGCACGCGGGCGCATTTAAGGGTCGGAGAAAGAGAACATGACCGCAAACAGCAGTTCCTGAAAGGATCGAGCAGCCAGCTTGCTGGCCGTCTCCTGGCGGTCCTCCTCTACCCGGTGCTCCTCCTCTACCCTCCATCTCCTCCTCTTTTAGATGCCGAGGAGGGCCGTTCGCCTCTGTGGAGCGCACGGGGGGATAACGGGCGCAGACGCGTGTTCGGAAAGCGGAATGGAAAGCAGAGCCTTCCCTCTCCGCCATGGAGTCCCCTATTAGGCTCGTGTGGCATGACATTACAATGGCCATAAAACTATAAATAGATAAATGAATAGGAAACGGGGGTAACGTAGGACCCCGGGCGATATGCCCTGAAGCTGGGGGGGTGACGTTTGAAAGTGGGCCGCTTCCCGCACTTCCTGCTGAGAGGCGGGCCCACGGGGACGCCCCCCAGCGACGGCAGCGCTCCACGCAGAGGGAAGATACCAATTTTAGGCCCCACAGTGGGGCGTGACGCGGTACTTCAAAATTTTCCTGTTTGTTAAGAGTAACGCGCACACAAGGTCCATCTCTGAAGGTCTCGCCGCATCATCAGACTGCGTCCTGGCCTTCGAAGGCTTCCTGCCACCATGGGGGGGGGGGGGGGGGGGGTTAAGATACCTTGGTTTCGCTGATGCCATTTGAGATGCATGTCAGCCGAGAGAAAGTGGGATTGTCGCTCGAATGGGATTCCGGAAATGGAAAGCATGGTACGAGGTCTCCTTTTTGGTGATCGGCCAAAGCAAACCCGACTGATGCATGGCGACTTGTTGCAAAGCCATGTCGCATTATCAAATGACATCATAGCCTTACACCTGCGCCTTGGGCATGGAGAGCTAGTGTAATGTAAATGCCTCCTGGGTGCTCATATTTAATGACACCTCAATGAAACACATTACGTGCATCTGAAATGTATGTTCATGTAGCTCAAACACAAAAGCGTCGTCTTTACAGAGTACGTCATGAATCTCATGGCAACTTGAAAGCATTATTAGCCTCGATGAGGTTGTGTGTTGCATTGTTGACATGTCCGGTTAGCGAAAGCAGGAGTCGCTAACTAAAGGCTAAAAAGCACTTAGCATTACTGCTCTTGGACTCACGGACGGCGTTCCTCTTCACTCCAAATGCCACCTGCTTTGCTGCCCACTCTCTCATTCGTCCACCATCTTTTACAGACGGCAAACGCAAGCACACCCAGAATTGCATCTCACATGTCTGGAGTCTGTACTTTGTTTTCCGGAGTTTTCCGACGCTTTTAACTTCCGCTGAAACTTACGTACAGACAAGTGGCCAAGAAATATCGAAGGTTCCTTTGATACTGTAAGTCGCATGATTCAGAGTCTTGTCCAAGGATATCTCTTGGAAATGTTCATGGTATCTCCCAAGGCTGGCAAGGACAATCCTGCAGACCTGTACGAGTTATTTTAATGACACCTATTGGGTGATTCCCTCATGTTATATCAGCCTGTTGTGGTCATTGTATAAGAGGACGTTTGGCATGCAAAATAAACTTATGGGGTCCAGAGTTGAATAGCTTTGCATTCTGGGATTGTTAATCACCTGCTGCTTTATACAGCGTGATGCAGTGTCATGTTTTACATCGACAACCAGAGGGAGGTGCAAATCAGACAAGGCCTGGACTTCAATGCAATGTTCCGTCTGCAGTATAGCTAAACCCGCCAATTCTGCGGAATAATCCATCAGATTATCCATCTTCCTACTCCTGCTACCATCTGCACGATTGGGTGGTGGGACAGAAAAGGCATTATATGTAAAATGGGTGTGCAGTAGATAAGGTCATTGAAAAGCAATGGGAACAACTGCTCCCATAAGGAATGCGCATGAGCTTGAGTTAATAATTCTGATGAATTAGCCATCTCCTTTAAACAATTATCCATTAATACTCCAAGAAAATGATTGTTTACTGTCTAGCTCATGAACTGCGTCTGCTGACAAATATATCTGTAACATTTTTGACACGGTAAATACTATTAAATGAAACTCACAATAAAATGAAATTGTCATTTAAATGGGAGCCATGGAAAATATGATACTTGGGTTTATCTAAATGGGTTCAATTCTATATTTTCATAGATCTTATTAAATTCTATTCCAGGGGAAGGATAAAGTGAATATATTTTGTATGTGTAATGGTCATAAATCATCTTAACTGTAAGTTAATGTGACCCCCGTAGGTTGATTTTTCCATATAAACATGACCACATAATCTGCGTGATTCCTGTGTACGTAAAGTGCACGACTTCTTCGTGGGGCAGTGAAAGTGTGACTGTAGATCTCACACTTTACAGTTGTCGCATTTACAAAGTCATAAGTCTGTGGTTGAAATTAATGTTAGCTTGATGTCAAGACAGGACGTTGTTCTCATGGGCAACAGAAAATCTCAAAAGCCGTCATCGAGCTTAATCAAACCGTACTCCCCACAGTAACCGCTTGTTTACAAATCAATCCGGTCTTAAACTCAATACTCACCCGGACCATAAATTTGCATGTACGTTTAAGCACATAAATACCACTGAAGGCTCAAATGGGGTGAATTTATTCCAAAACAAATCTGATTTTAATCTTTTGCAAATTAAAGTTATAGGCTTTTAATTTGTCGTCTTAAAGACCTGCATCAGGATTTACTGTAGAAGCCTGTTGTAATTTTCACAAGACTTCTAGCAGCTGCGTTGCTATAAGAATTTTGCAAGCTTACAAAGAGCGATAAACTTAGATGGAACACAGCTGCTACCATTCGATTGTGTTTTTCTTAACAAGTTCGGCTTGTAAAGAATCACGTGCTCTTGAGTTCCCTCGGGGTACTTCGTGGGATGCTCAGGTCTTAGCCAGTGCGTACGAAGTGCAGCTTCATCCTATAAACATCCTGGGATGCAAACCCAGAGGGCTGCGTTCCAGTCACCACTGAGCAGTCGGTCTTACCGCTAATCCTCAATGAGCGTCGCTTCTTTGGCCACTTACGCAAAATCTCTGTCTCTCGCCAAGGATGGGGATGACTTCTTAGAGCATGACGACGAAGAGGGGCCCGTGCATTAAACCGGAACGTAACTCCGTGCCCAGGCCCCATCCAAGGTCACAGGCCCTGATTTTCATATAAGGTGTCGCCCAGCAGTCGTGTTTAAAATGAGTTATAATATGTTATTTTTAGCAAATAAACTTTGTCCTGAAGGACTTTTTTTTTTACTAGACCTTTTAAATTAAATTAAATTTATAAGTGTAGCACATGCTCATTTATCTTCATGAATATTTGATGGGTTGTTACATAAGGCTTTCCACATCAGGGCCTTGAGGAGGCGATATTGATATATGGTACTAGCATGTGGTTGAACGGAGGCCTCCTTTGCTCCGGTGCTCCTTGCTTATGACTGACAGATAACACGGCCGATTCTGCATACGACTCTTATACGAAGGAGCTGAAGGGAGCTCGAGCACGATGGGCAGGCCAGCGCTCGCAGAGACATGGCGCAGTGTTGAGGGTGTCTTTAAACTCAGAGTGCAGCTGATTCGTCCGTTTTTGTGCTGACCGTCGTCAGCGTACAGCACGGCCGAGTTTGTGTGCTGCGTGCCAACATACCTCTTGCTTATTGGCCAGAAGTCAGCAAGCTGCCTTTGGATTGGTGAGTTCGATAACCGCACACTCCCCCCTCTGCTCTGAAAAGGAGTTTCTCAATATGTGTACTCGACCATACTTACGGTCTCGTGCATCCGTTTCACGTCACCTTCTTTTGCCAAAAACCAGTTCCAGTACTCAAGAACGGAAGAAGAGAGGATGGTGAAGACTGCCGGATGCCATTCTTGCTCCGCCCCAGATATCATGGATTAGTTGCATCTTCAACCAAATGAGACTGATCCTATGATTTGTTGCGTCCCGAAGTTCATTCTTGGAAGGCACATTAGCAAAGTCTTGCCAAGACCAAGTACTGTATGATTGCCAAGTACGACCTTTGCATTTTTGGCATTGAGAAACACTGAAGGTTTTCTTTGTCATGAATCAATAGGGCCGTACGCAAAACATAACCTTGAACACTAAGGGGCAGCAGAAGGGCATGGATACCATTCTATTGAGCCCCCAAAATTGACTGTTGGGGCAAAATCCCTAGTGGGGGGGAGGCAAGGTGACCCAGGGTTTCTGCGCCCCTGCACAACCATACCTCCATATTATACACATTCAGTTTAACTGTGGTCCAACTGCATTTCTGAATGAGTGTTTTTTGGGGGAGGCGGACTTGGGAAGGAGCGAGTGGAGTCAAAGGACACCTCACATAGCACACACACACCTACAATTTTATATGGTGCTATATATAATTCTGTACTATATTCTTTGGGGGGGTGGTATGTGAGAATGCAGATGCAGAGGTCGGGCTCTCGTGGGTTTGTGTAAGTTTAATATGCTATTCCTTTCACCTTCCAGGAACATCCCGAGAGGGCCGTTAAACTCCCCCCCCCCCCCTTTTTCACTTTCCAGACACTATGCCCTGGGTCTGTCCACCATCCAGAAGAACCATGTTTCTCCATTCAGGTTACTGCTCAGTTACGTCAACGTGCGGACAATTGAGAATTTCACTTCATACATCTCAGCTTCATTTAGCGGAATGTTAAACACATAGTTTTAAAGCACATGTGCACTTGTTCATATTTCCAAGACTCAATGCACAATGGCTGAAGAATTGTATGGATTTGACGGTATAAAATACACGTAAAGCAATTGCTTTGTGTCCGTATATGTTAACGCTTGTTCAGTGTATGTTCAGATTCATTCCACCTATGTTTATATATGTTCCAGCAGGAGTCGGAGCAAGATATTCATCCTAAAGGGGTACAGGTCAGGCCTACAGTATGAGGGAAGCAAATTGAAGCAGACATCCACGGAACTCTCCAGAGCTTCATCCACGAGGACGCTCCACCTGCGTGGGCATGTTCTACCCAGAGGGCACAGATGTCACCCTGGTTCACAACTGTCTCTCCTGCTATTCCTGGGCTGCCTGTGGTCCATAAAAGAACAGGCACAACAGATTCTAAAAGCATGTGGGCTACGTTCATGCATCACTCAGACCTTCCAGTGTTCTTCAGACAACGATCAGACTTACCTTGTCAACGCTGGACCAGACCCATACCGGTTAGGCCAACATCACTCTGCTGCACCACCACAAACAGCGTGGTGATTAATGGTATGTGTACTGCAATCACAATACAGAAACTCCATCCATCCATCCATCCATCCATCCATCCATCCATCCATCTATCCATCGATCCATCCATCCATTTTCCAAACCGCTTATCCTACTGGGTCGTGAGGGTCCATATTACCTGCCTATCCCGGAAGCAATGGGCATGAGGCAGGGAACAACCCAGGATGGGGGGCCAGCCCATCGCAGGGCACACTCATACACCATTCACTCACACATGCATTCGTACGGGCAATTTAGCAACTCCAATTAGCCTCAGCATGTTTTTGGACTGTGGGGGGAAACCTGAGTACCCGGAGGAAACCCCACGACGACATGGGGAGAACATGCAAACTCGGCACACATGTGACCCAGGCGGAGACTTGAACCCGGGTCCCAGAGGTATGTGGCCCCATACAGAAACTCACATCCAGAAAACTGTAGGTTTGATTTTGTTCACTTACAGTCATTAAATATGTTCATACCGGCCATTTTATATTCCCATGATGCACCGCTGAATGGTGCCACCCTGTTAGTGAACAGAATCTTAGCTTAAATTATTCACCGGGCACGAAGGGTGATTGGGCGTACACAAGATGTAAAGTGGAATCATTTATCAGGACAGACAGGTCAAACGAGAAGGGTGCCGTTCATAAAAAACGTTGACAGAGTTGTTTGAAAACTGACGCGATAAGACAGACGTGCTTCGATCAAAAGTAGCATGTCTAGATAACTGCCCGACTGCAGCATGGCAGAACAACTGCCAGTAAGCGAAATAACTGCAAAGTCATACAGCGTATGCAAAAAGACAAGCAAAGAAAAGCTCTGTTGGCTGATTTAACCCTGGGCGACTGCTGCAGCTGCTGGTACAAGCATCAAAGGGATGGAGTGTCTGGGAGCAGCTGGTACGTTAGCGGTTAGCAAGCCTGGACTGAAAACACAGAGCCTGCTGGCTAAAGTCACCAGTGGGGCTTTGCTGTTTAAATGGGTAAACTGTGTGCTACACTCCCTTTGGACAAAAATGTTGGTTTTGTCACATCTTGCTGGGGAGAATCATGGGTAACTTTGCTCATCCCAGTGGACTACTTGCTGGCTTTTTCTCATCGTGCCAGTGAGGATCGTGGGTAATTTTGCCCATCCCGTCTGACTGCTTGCCAACTTTCTCCACATCATGCCAGAGAGCATCATGGGTAATTTTGCCCCTCCCCTCTATACTACTTGTTCACTTTTTTACATCTTGCCGGAGAGGGTTATGGGTAATATTTGCCCCTCCCCTCTATACTACTTGTTGGCATTTTTGCATCTTGCCAGAGAGGATTATGGGTAATTTTACCCCTCCCCTCTATACTACTTGTTGGCTTTTTTGCATCTTGTCAGAGAGGATTGTGGGTAATTTTGCCCCTCCCCTCTATACTACTTGTTGGCTTTTTTGCATCCTGCCAGAGAGGATCATGGGTTACTTAATCCATTCCATTGGACTGCTTGCCGGCTTTATCGCCTCTTGCGGGTGAGAATCATGGCTAACTTACCCCTTCCCATTGGAATGCTTGTATTTTTGTGTACAGGCATCCCTCCCCCACACCCCCAAAAGGCCCTTATGTTCTAATGAGCCAAGATTTTTGTTTGTTGCGAGCTGTGTGACAAAGG